>NW_022096172.1:0-42226 GCF_006542625.1 Nomascus leucogenys
TGTTCTTGCATTTCCAACAGTTTAGTCGCATCTCTATGATGGGATTTCTAGGCCTTTTCTGTGCAGTATCTGGGGCTGGGATAGCACTGCCGGGTGCCCCTCCCCCATGCTTCCAGGGTACATGTGCAATGTCTGTTATAGACCATGTCAGAGAGCCATCCTGTGGGTCCCAGAAACCCAACTCAAGGCTTCAGACAAGAAGGGAGCTACTGCCTGGCATAACCGGGAATCTGGACGTGGGGCACCTAGGGTCACCCAATCCCAGAGCCCTGCTTCCATTCCTGTGGGTTTCTCCCTGCCCTTTCCCCCAGTTGGCTGGATTTACTCATGGGAAGCCTTATCAGACCAAAATCCGAGGGGACAGAGAGGCCTTCTCCATCATCCAGGCAGAGGGGCCCATCCCTGAGGACCAGGACCAGGGCCAGGGCCTGACTGCCTTTCCTGGGGCACAGAGAAGGAAGGGAGTGGTGAAGGCCTCAGGCCTAGGACAGGCAGCTGACCACCACCCTCCCCTCCCCACCATCCAGGCCAGGGACAATCTGAGAACCAACTAGCAATCCAGCAATGGGACACATTCAGCAGAACCCTTGAAGGTGCCCCAGGAACCAGGCCCAAGGATTCTGATGTCAGGGCTCACAGAAACCCAGGGGTCTCCCCACCGTGCATGCAGTGTGACAAACACTCTCTCCTTGAAAAAACTTGAGCCAGGCCCCTCTAAGCCTTCTCAACTAGGCTTTGACCTTGAGCTTCAGTCCCCACCTTAACTGCGTCTGCACTGCACAGTTTTAGCAAGATTCCTGCTAAGTGGGTTTAGCCATAGTCACCTACCCTCAACATCTGATCACCTTCCCTATCTGCTCAAATTCCCTATCCCCCAGGTGATGTCTGATCACCCTGGCCTGCCTGCCGAGGAATCCCCACTTGCCCATGCTATATTCGCATGGAGCCCAGTCTCATACCGAGGCCTCTTCCCCACTGCAGTAGTTCCTGATAAAATCTGTTTTGACCCCTTTTGCCACTGTCCAGTTCTGGTTTTCTTTTTCTTTTTTTTGAGACAGAGTCCTGCTCGTCACGCCAGGCTGGAGTGCAGTGGTGCAATCTCACTGCGAACCTCCGTCTCCCAGGTTCAAGCAATTCTCCGGCCTCAGCTTCCCAGGTTCAGTGGGATTACAGGTACCCACAGCCACACCCAGCTAACTTTTTTGTATTTTTAGTAGAGACGGAGTTTTGCCATGGTTGCCAGGCTGGTCTTGAACTCCTGGCCTCAGTGATCCACCTGCCTCAGCTTCCCAAAGTGCTGGGATTACAGGTGTGAGCAACCGTGCCCAGCCCGAGCTCTGATTTTCTATAACAAGTTGGGAAGGCGCTCGGTGGGAGGGTTCAGCCCACAACAGAGAAGTCTATTCAGAATCTCTTCCTTCTTGAAGGTCACACCTGAGCTGCCCTCCTCCTGAGAACACAGACAGCTTCCAGGCAGGGGGCCCTACTGTGTGCCCAGCAGGTACCTAGGGCCACCATTTAAGAGGGTGCTCACTCTCAGGTGCTGACCCTGTACTCACACAGGTGCCTGCTCCCCTCACTCTGGTCCTGGGCAGGCCCAGCACCTCTGCATCTGTCTTATGGCCTCCAACCGAACAGGCCTGTAATGAGTGATGGCTGTGGCTTCCTTTCTGCCACCCGGGTATCTCACAATTTTTTTTAGCCAATTCTGACCCCAAATCATATGGAGAAGGGGACTGTGGAAAACTTAGTTCTAGTTTAGCCAGGTGGACACAGGGCAAACCACTCCAGCCCACCTTTGTCATTGTGGCATTTCTGCACACTTCCTCTAACCAGATTAACCTCCAAATAAGCCACTAGCAACATTATGCTTCTGCCAAACATGATGAAACTAGGCTTATATAACCCAAACAGGATAACCCTCCCACAAAAGGACTCAGGCTATAGATCACTTCATCCATCTTCAGGTGATGTTTATTACTCTCCCAGCTGATACACACACACACCACACAACACCACACACCACACACACCTTTGATATTCTATAACTTAGATATCAAAATAGTTACCAGCCAGGCGAGGTGGCTCATGCCTATAATCCCAGCACTTTGGGAGGCCAAGGGTGGGCAGATCTCGAGCCCAGGAGTCAAGACCAGCTTGGGCAACATGGTGAAACTTTGTCTCTACAAAAAATACAAAAATTAACCAGGCGTGGTGGCCTGAACCTGTAGCCCCAGCTACTTGGGAGGCTGAGGTGGAAGAATCACCTGAGCCCAGGAACTCGAGGCTGCAGTGAGCTATGATGGTGCCACTGCACTCCAGCCTGAGCAACAGAGCAACACTGTCTCATAAAAAAAACCCCAAAAAAACATACGTATGTATGTTTGTACATATTTATATGTGTATGTGCATATATAAAATAAAAAATATACAAATGTTCATATATAATACAAAATTTAAAAGTAGGTCACTTATTAACATAAGAATATATTAATCACAGGGAAATGAGAGGAGAAAGTGTTACTAGTGTTACGACAAATGCAAATATAGTCATATCAAAACAAAGAAGAAACATCCTCACTCTGAGAGTCCTCCTTTCTGTCACTCTCACATGGCCCCAGCTGGTGCTGTTTCCACTACCCATTGTGTATTCTCTGTGCCCTCAGCAGACACCTTGGTGTCACCCGTTTGGCAGGGTGACTCAAACCCTTATTCCTGAAGGGCTGGGCCATTCACACCCCTGCCTGAATTACGTGGCTGTAGTTTGCAGTATGTTACCACAGGACATGAAGGGACCCCGAGGCTCTCAGTGTTCCAGACATATCCTCCCTTCATCCCTCTCTGTGTGGCAGCGCCCCAATACCCTGAAAGTTTGGCTCGATCCCCTGATGTCTATTGTTTTCTGGCATAGGGAGCCCACAGTGGCCAAGGGGGCAGCCTCTTGTGGAATTGGTCGAAGGTTTCCTCTCTTGGGAATTAAAGCCTCTAAAGCAGCAGAGCCCAGAGCTGTGTGGATGGGAAGCACCTTCTGTTTGTTGATTTCCAGAGCCATGAATCCTGCCTAGGGGGGAGGTGATGCCACATAATGGCTCTCTGGTTGCATTTTAGTGATTGATTTCTAGCACTGTTGCATTGTACTACAAAAGCATAACCTGTATTTCAGCCCTTTTTTTTTATTTTTTTGAGATGGAGTGTTGCTCAGCCACCTAGGCTGAAGTGCAGTGGTGTGATCTCAGCTCACTGCAACTTCCACCTCTTGGGTTCAAGCAATTCTCCTGCCTCAGCCTCACAAGTAGCTGGGATTACAGGCATGCACCACCACACCCAGCTAATTTTTGTACTTTTAGTAGAGATGGGGTTTTGCCATGTTGCCCAGGCTGGTCTCGAACTCCTGAGCTCAAAGTGATCTGCCTGCCTTGGTCTCCCAAAGTGCTGGGATTACAGGTGTGAGCCACTGCACCCAGCCAGCCCTTTGATATTTGGGGACATATTCTTTTTTTTTTGAGACGGAGTCTCGTTCTGTCACCCAGCCTGGAGTCACAATCTCAGCTCACTGCAACCTCCGCCTCCCAGGTTCAAGTGATTCTCCCACCTCAGCTTCCCAAGTAACTGGGATTACAGGTGTGCACCACCACACCTGGAGATATATATATATATATATATATATATATATAGTGTATATATATATATATATAGTGGTGTATTATATATATATATTGTGTGTATATATATGTTATATATATATAGTGTGTATATATATAGTGTATATAGTGGTATATATATATAATATATAGTGTATATATAGTGTTATATATATATGTGTGTATATATATAATGTGTGTATATAATATAATTATATATAAAATATATATATATGTATATATAATATAATGTATAAATAAAATGTATCTAGAGATGGGGTTTCACCATGTTGGCCAGGCTGGTCTCAAACTCCTGACCTCAAGTGATCCGCCTGCCCCACCTCGGCCTCCCAAAGTGCTAGGACTACAGGCGTGAGCCACTGGGCCCAGCAGGGGACATGTTCTTTATAGCCTGGAATATGTGCGCTTTTGTTCCATATCTGCTTGAAAAGAATGTGTCTTGCTCTCGGAGCGTGCTCTGCTCCGTGGATGGCATAAGGCTGTCTACTGTCTTCCTCAAACCTTCTCTAGCTTTTCTCACTCATGGCCCACTTATTCCACTAATTACAGAGATGTGTAAGAATCTGGGAGCACCTCTACATCTATAGGCATCCCACAGCTGGAACGGGGCTCCCCTACACAGGTCTGGCCTTCAGGCCTACAGAATGGTTGAGGCAAAAGGAAGAAAAAGACACTGAGCCCCAAGCGGAGATGTGGGGTCCTCCTCCCCCAGCTCAGCCTGGGCCAGTCTCACAGCACCCCCTGGTGGCCTCCCGCTGCAGGTCACACACTTATACCCTCAAGGACTGCACTGGAGCTTCAGACAAGGAGGGCCACTGTTCCAGGCCCTGTTCTTGCTGGATGGGTCAGGTCTCTTCCTCTCCCTCCCCGGGACTCCCCTTTCTCCACCGACTACAAGGAAATGGGCTCCTGCCAGCCTTCTCGCTGTCTGAGAACGTGAAATGACAAGGTCTCCTGTTGAGATCTTGAAATACTCCAAGCGCTTCCCGCTTCACTCTTCTATGAACCGAGCTTCCCTCAAAATTTCTGCTGACCCCACCTACGAAACAGGGAAGAAACCAAGGGCAGGTTAAGCCTCAGCCATTGTGAGGGTCTATCTGAGGCCTGGGGCGTCCCGTCAGGAGCTAGGTTGTGGAGCACATGGGCTCAGGGAAAATCACGGCTGGGGTGCTTGTGAAATCACTGTTTTTAGGAAATACGTAAATATGTCAGGCATTAAGGCGACATGAAAACATAACAGTGAGACGCAAGAAGAAAATGGTTATAGTTGAACCCTATTTTCTCCTTTTCCACTAGCCAAAGGGCTGGCTCTGACCCCAAATTTGGCCTTCTTCCCTGGTTCAGCTGCACCTGACACCCCAAAATACAGCACAGGGCTGGCGAGGGGGAGCAGGCCCTCTGCTTCCCATGTTAGAGTAGCTAACATGGGAATAGAACTCCCCCAAACCTCCAGCCCAGGCTCCTTCCGTGGCTCTGGGAGGGGTGTTTCCCAAGGCACGTCCTTCCTCTCCAGCGGAAGGCATGTTCAGGGAACACAGGAACTCAATGGGGCTGGAGCATGGAGGGTCCAGAGACGGGGAGCCAGATCAGGAAGGGCCTGCAGGCTGACCTTGACACTTTGGTTTACCTGGGACTCAATGGGGGTGTTTGAGGAAGGGAATGACCCCATCAGGCTAGCAGGGTAGAAAGCACTCTGGCTGCCGAAGGCAGAATGAATACAAGGGCAGTCAGGTCAGGAGGCTGTGCACTGGGCCAGCAGAGGGAATGGCAGCAGCCTCAGGTAAGGCAGAGTAATCAGAGAGGAGGTGGCATCCAGTGATATCAAGGAGCAAGACTTAGGGGGATCCGTGAATTAGAAGGTAGAGGAGGAGGGGGTTTTTTATTCCAGGCTTAAGAGGAGGAAAGGATGGGAAGTAGAGAGAGGGCTGAGAAGCACCATCAGTATGCGTAACAGGCAAGAGAAAGTCACTTGTTCACACAGCAAGTGCTACTGGGAGGCCTATTCCATAGCCTCTTCAGGGGCAGAGCCCATCCCTCCAGGTCCCAGTCTGCATAGTGGGAAAGGAAGATGGGCAGAGAGAGGCTGATTTTGGGCACCTCTGGGGCGGGCCGCTGTTAGAAGGGAGAGGCTTCAAGCTTTAAGATAAGACTTCCAGCCAGGTGGCTCACACCTGTAATTCCAGCACTTTGGGAGCCTGAAGCAGGCAGATCACCTGAGGTCAGGAGTTTGAGACCAGCCTGGCCAACATGGTGAAACCCTGTCTCTATTAAAAATACACACACACACACACACACACACACACACACACACACACACACACACACACAATTAGCTGGCGTGATGGCATGCACCTGTAATCCCAGCTACTTGGGAGGCTGAGGCAGGAGAATTGCTTGAACCCGGGAGGCGGTGGTTGCAGTGAGCCACGATCATGTCACTGCACTCCAGCCTGGCGACAGAGCGAGGCTTCATCTCAAAAAAAGAAAAAAAAGAAATTATTCCTGAAGAAACACAGGTATCAGACTTGCTAGACAAAAGACCTTAAAACAAAACCATCTTAAATATGCTCAAATAGTTAAAGGAAAACATGGACAAAGAACTGAAGGAAATCAGCAAAATTACATTAATAAAATGAGAATATCATTAAAGAGATATAAAAAGAACCTAAACAAAAATTCTAGAGCTGAAAAATACAATAACTAAATTGAAAAATTCAGTAGAAGAAGTCAATGGAAGGTTCAAGCAGGTAGAAGAGAGAATGAACAAACTTGAAGAAAGTACATTTGAAATTACTTTGTCTGAGGAGCAAACAGAAAACAGCAAACAGGCCGGGCACGGTGGCTCATGCCTGTAATCCCAGCACGTTGGGAGGCTGAGGCGGGCACATCACCTGAGGTCAGAAGTTCGAGACCAGCCTGGCCAACATGCTGAAACCCCGTCTCTACTAAAAATAGAAAAATTAGGCCAGGCGCAGTGGCTCATGCCTGTAATCCTGGCACTCTGGGAGGCCAAGGAAGGCAGATCACAAGGTCAAGAGATTGAGACCATCCTGGCGAACATGGTGAAATCCCGTCTCTACTAAAAATATAAAAATTAGCTGGGCATGGTGGCGCATGCCTGTAGTCCCAGCTACCTGGGAGGCAGAGGCAGGAGAACTGATTGAACCCAGGAGGCGGAGGTTGTAGTGACCTGAGATCGCACCACTGCACTCCAGCTTGGCGACAGAGTGAGACTCCATCTCAAAAAAAAACAAAAACAAAAAAATTAGCCAGGCATCATGGCACATGCCTGTAATCCCAGCTACTCTGGAGGCTGAGGGAGGAGAATTGCTTGAACCCAGGAGACGGAGGTTGCAGTGAGCAAAGATGTCGCCACTGCACTCCAGCTTGGATGACAGAGCAAGACTCCATCTAAAAAAAGAAAAAAAAAGAAAAGAGCAAACAAAGGTGAAGGCATTCTAAGGGACTACGGGACACCATCAAGAGGACTGAGATACACATTATGCAATTCAGCAAAGGAGACGAGAAAGAGGAAGGGACAGAGATTATTTGCAAAAATGGCCAAAAACTATCCCAAATTGGAGAAAGATGTGAAACTACAAATCAAAGCAGCTCAATGAACTCCAATAGAATTAACCAAAAAAAGATCCACACCAAGACACATTATAATCAAACTGGCAAGAGGCAAAAAATCTTGAAAGCAGCAGCCAAAAAAAAAAGTTGGCTGGGTATGGTGGCTCACACCTGTAATCCCAGCACTTTGGGAGGCAAAGGGAGGTGGATCACCTGAGATCAGGAGTTCAAAACCAGCCTGATCAACATGGCAAAACCCCATCTCTACTAAAAATACAAAATATTAGCCAGGTGTTGTGGCAAGTGCCTGTAATCCCAGCTATTCAGGAGGCTGAGGCAGGAGAATTGCTTGAACCCAGGAGACAGAGATAGCAGTGAGCCAAGATTGCACCACTGCACTCCAGCGTGGGCAACAGAGTGAAACTCCATCTTAAAAAAATAAACGATTAAAAATTTTAAAAAAAGGTGCTTGTCAGGCATTAAGGCGACATGAAAACATAACAGTGAGACGCAAGAAGAAAATGGTTATGGTTGGACCCTATTTTCTCCTTTTCCACTAACCAAAGGGCTGGCTCTGACTCCAAATTTGGCCTTCTTCCCTGGTTCAGCTGCACCTGACACCCAGAATACAGCACAGGGCTGGGGAGGGGTGGGGAGAGGGATTCCTCAGTGAGATTGTTAACTGATTTCTCAGCACAAACTATGGACTCCAGAAGGGAGTGGGGTGATAGATTTAGCATGCTGGGGAAGAAAAACAAACCTGTTAACTGCAAATTCTATACATGTAAAAAAGTATCCTTTGGTTACTATTAAAAACAAACTAAGATCCCAGAAATAACAAGTGCTGGAGAGGATATGGAGAAATTGGAACCCTTGTGCAATACTGCTGGCAATTTAAAATGGCGCAGCTACTATGAACAGTGTGGCAATTCCTCAAAAAATTAAAAACAGAATTATGATACAACGTAGCAATTCCATATCTTTGTATATAGCTGGCCCTCTGTATCCAAGGGTTTTGTTGTTGTTGTTTGCCCAGGCTAGAGTGCAGTTGCACTACCTCGGCTCACTGCAACCTCCGCCTCCCGGGTTCAAGAAATCCTTGTGCCTTAGCCTCCCGCATAGCTGGGATTACAGAAGTGCACCACCATGCCAGGCTAATTTGTATTTTTAGTAGAGATGGGGTTTCACCATGTTGGACAGGCTGTCCTGACCTCAGGTGATCCGCCCACCTCAGCCTCCCGAAGTGCTGGAATTACAGGCATGAGCCACTGTGCCCGGCCTGTATCCATGGGTTCTGCATTGTTGATTCAACCAACTGCACATGGAAATTGTAGTTAGGCCTATGATGACTGTGTCTGTTCTGAACATGTGCATACTTTTTTTTCTATCATTATTCCATAAACAATACAGTATAATAACTATTTACACAGCATTTACATTGTACTGGGTACCATAAATAATCTAGAGATGATTTAAAGTATACAAGAGGATATGCACAGATTATATGTAAATACCACCTCATTTTAAATCAAGGACTTGCATATTTGCGGATTATGGTATCCTCAGTGTGTCCTAGAACCAATCCCCTGTGGATACTGAGGGATGACTGTATACACAAAATAACTGAAAGCAGGGTCTTAAAAAGGTATTTATACACCCATGTTCACAGCAGTCTTATTCACGGTAGCAAAAACATGGAAACGGGCTGGGCACAGTGGCTCACACCAGTCATCCCAGCACTCTGGGAGGCTGAGGCGGGTGGATCACTTGAGGTCAGGAATTCCAGACCAGCCTGGCCAACATGGTGAAACTCTGTCTCTACCAAAAAAAAAAAAAAAAATCAACAAAAATTAGCCCAGCGTGGTGGTGCATGCCTGTAATCCCAGCTACTCAGGAAGCTGAGGCAGGAGAATTGCTTGAACCCAGGGTGGGCGGCAAGCCATCCAGGTGCCGAGGGCATGAGCTGTTCCAGTATAATAAAATATATAAAACAACAAGAGTTATACTAATCTAGATATGATTATATATGAATATCATTAATCATTAGTTTGTAGCAATTACTCTTTATTCCAATATTATAATAATCCTTGCTCTATAATCATAACCTAGGAAAAACCAGGCCATACAGAGATAGGAGCTGAGGGGACACAGTGAGAAGCGACCAGAAGACAAGAGTGCGAGCCTTCTGTTATGCCCAGACACTGCCACCAGAGGGCTCCTTGGTCTAGCGGTAACGCCAGTGTCTGGGAAGACGCCTGTTGCCAGGCGGACTGTGGTCTAGCGGTAGCATAAGTGTCAAGGAACAACACCGGCTACTTAGCAGACTGGGAAAGGGAGTCTCCCTTTCCCCAGGGGAGTTTAGAGAAGACTCTACTCCTCCACCTCTTGTGGAGGGCCTGACATTAGTCAGGCTCGCCCGCAGTTATCCGGAGGCCTAACCGTCTCCCTGTGATGCTGTGCTTCAGTGGTCACGCTTCTAGTCCTACTTCATGTTCCATCCTGTACACCTGGCTCTGCCTTTTAGATAGCAGTAGCAAATTAGTGAAAGTATTAAGAGTCTCTAATAAGCAGAAATAATGGCATAAGCTGTCTCTTTCTCTGTCTCCTCTCTCTCTCTGCCTCGGCTGCCAGGCAGGGAAGGGCCCCCTGTCCAGTGGACACGTGACCCACGTGGCCTTATCTATCATTGGAGATGGCTCACTCTCCTTATCCTGCCCCTTTGTCTTGTATCCAATAAATATCAGTGCAGCCTGGCATTCGGGGCCACTACCGGTCTCTGCGACGGTGGCAGTGGTCCCCCGGGCCCAGCTGCCTTTTCTTTTATCTCTTTGTCTTGTGTCTTTATTTCTACACTCTCATCTCTGCACACGGGGAGAGACCCACCGACCCTGTGGGGCTGGACCCTACACCCAGGAGGTGGAGGTTGCAGTGAGCGGAGATCGCACCAGTGCACTCCAGCCGGGGCAACAGAGTGAGAATCTGTCTCCAAACACGTACACACACACACACACACACACACACACACACACACACACACAATAAGGAAACAATCAGTGTTCATCAATGAATAAATGGATAAGCCCAATGTGGCATATACATACAATGGAATACTATTCAGCCTTAAAAAGCAAAAAAAAAGTTCAGACACTACAATATGGATGACCCTTAGGGATATTATGCTAGATGCAATAAGCCAGTTACACACAAAAATACTGTATGATTCCACTTACACAAGGTACTTAGCATAGTCAAAATCATAGAGACAGAAAGTAAAATGGTGGTCTCCAGGGGAGGGGTGGAGAGGGGATTGGAAGTTACTGTTTAATAGGTATCTATTTTTTGTTTTATGAGATGAAAAGAGTTATGGAGATAGATGGTAGTGATGGTTTACAACATTTTAAATATCTTTAATATCACTAGGCTGTACACTTAGAAAAGGTTAAGGCTGGGTGAGGTGGCTCACATCTGTGATCCCAGTACTTTGGGAGGCCAAGGTGGGAGGATCACTTGAACCCAGAAGTTCCAGACCAGCCTGAGAAACATGGTCAGACTTCTTCTCTACAAAAATAAAAAAATTAGCTGGTTAGGTGGCATGTGCCTGTAGTCTCAGCTACTCAGGAGGCTGAAGCGGGAGAATCCCTTGAACCTGGGAGGCAGGGGTTTCAGTGAGCTGAGATCATGCCACTGCACTCCAGCCTGGATGACAGATCGAGGCTCCATCTCAACAACAACAAAAAGGTTTGGCTCCTATCCTGCCTTCTTTGGAAAGCCATTCCTCATCATCTTACAAAGTACTCTAACCTTGCGATACATTGCAGGAGTTTGTTGGTTATTTGTTATAAGCTATATGTGGCCTTGTGATGTTTCTGTGATTCTCACCTTACCCTGTTATGTAAATCCAGGAGTCACTCTTGATTCCAATTCCATCCAATCCATTTACTTCAGTTTTATGCCCATGCAGGATTTCCTGGGAAAAAAATTAGAGGATTTGGTTTTGAAATAATCTTAATTTTTAAATTTTACAATAAGACACAGACACACACAAAAAAAAAACCCCACACAAAACATGAGAACTGCCGGGCCATGGTGGCTCACACCTGAAATCCCAGCACTTTGGGAGGCAGAGGTGGGCAGATCACCTGAGGTCAGGTGTTCAAGACCAGCCGGGCGCAGTGGCGGGCACCTGTAGTCCCAGCTACTCGGAGAGGCTGGGGCAGGAGAATGGCGTGAACCCGGGAGGCAGAGCTTGCAGTGAGCTGAGATGGCACCACTGCACTCCAGCCTGGGCAACAGAGTGAGACTCCATCTCAAAAAAAAAAAAAATACAAAAATTAGCTGGATGCAGTGGAAGGTGCCTGTAATCCCAGCTACTCGGGAGGCTGAGGCAGGAGAATCACTTGAACTTGGGAAGCAGAGGTTGCAGTGAGCCCAAGATTGCACCAGTGTCCCCCAGTCTGGGATACAGAGTGAGACTCCAGCTCAAAAAAAAAAAAAAGAAAAGAAAAAAGACAAGGTTCCCTCTGTTGCCCAGACCAGAGTGCAGCGGCGCGGTCACAGCTCACCCACCCTTGAACTCCCAGGCTCAACTGATTATCCTGCCTCAGCAGCTGGGACTACCGGCACGCATCACCATGCCTGGCGAAGTTTTTAATTTTTTGTGGTGATGGTCTCGCTATGTTGCCCAGGCCGGTCTTGAACTCCTGGCCTGAAGTGATCCTCCTACCAAATCCTCCTTACAAAGAGCTGGGACGACAGGCGTGAGCCACCGTGCCTGGCCCCTCGAAGCTGCCTGTTCCTTGAGCACGATGTCTAGGAAGGGGAGATGGAGTGAGAGCAGCACCGTGGGGAAGGGACAGGATTGCCACCCTGAGCTGTGTGACGTTAGGCCAGACCCCTCTTCTCCAAGCAAGATCAACCACATGAGTGATATCGGGAGCCCGTGCCCGCTCACAAAGCCTGGATTTCAGCTTTGTAGGTGGATGGGAACCTGTGAGGGTTTAGAGATGCTGGGAGAACCTTTTTCCTGGGAGAGCTTTCCAAACAGTGAACAAACAGAGCCACCCTGGGCCCCGGTGAGGGAGGATCCTACCAGAAGCCCTCACCACTGTCTCGCTCCATGCGGTGGTGACGGTGATGTCATCGACATAGATGGCGGGTGTCGTGTATAGAAGCAGAGACCGCTGCAGTCCCGCGTAGTTGAAGAAGTCAAAGTAACCCTTGGGATACCTAGGGCGGGAGGACTGTGGTTCGCTGGGCCCTTGCCATGGGTCTTTTGACCTCAGCTCACATGCCTCCCCAGATCCAGGGCCTCCTCTCTGCGAAGGCCACCCTGTCCCTAACAGGAAGACCACAGGGTGGGGCGGGAAGGTGGGTGCGTGCAGTGGAGGCAGGATGGTCCCCATTTGGAGGTGTCGGACGGATGGTCCCTGGTGACAGGGCTGGGGGGTGAGCGTGTTGTTGACGGCGACAGTGATGCAGGGGCGGGAGGGCAGGGGCCCCACCTGAAACAGGCTGCTGATGTCAGCCTCAAAGGGGAGGTAGCCCCCTTCATGCTCTAGCACATTAACCCCATTCACCCACTGCAGACATGGGAAATATGGGGAGGGGGTGGCAGGTCGGGACATGAGGAGGGGCTCTGCTATCAGGCACTCCCTCACATAACCTGCAGCATGGGGAGCAGGGGCCTGCCAGCCAGACGGGAAGAATGACATCCCAATGGGGTACTTCAGGCCACCTATCCCCCTACACAGGGCACAGCCCCCAGGGCAGGGTAAGGCCCCCCACCGTCCCACCCCAGGAGACAGGCTGTGGGTGGCAGCTGAGAGTCCCATGCTGTTTAGCAGCTGTGCCCACCCACCCGCCCTGCCTGCTCCTGGCCACACTGACCACGATGGCATGGAGGATGGCACTGCCAATCCTCAGCACCACTCCTGTGCGCAGGTCCTGGATCCATCGCTCCAGCAGGGTCACCTCCCATTCATACCACACCCAGCTGACAAAATGCCGCAGCCGCCAGCCCTGGCCGATGTCGTTGAAGCTGGAGGGAACCAGCATGTCCAAGGTGGGGCCCAACTGCGAAGAGAAGGGCCAGGCTCAGCTCCTAGGCCCCCAAAGGGATCCGGGACCAGTGTACTGCACAGCCGCGCCCCCAGGCCTAGGGCAGGCCCTGATACACAGAAGGGACTCCTGGCGGAAAAGACAGATAACTTGCTGATGACAGGTCAACTGCCAGGGCAGTTTGTGCACCTGGGCCAGTGGGGCCAGGAGTTCCTCCTCGAAGTGGAGGGGACCCAGTATCTCCCAAGACAGGGGTGAGCCCAGGGGCACATCCCAGCACGAGGCAAGAAGGTTCAGACCTGTGACTAAGAGGCAAATGACCTACTGCCTGTCACAGAGAGGAAAGCCTGTCACAGAGAGGAAGAGGGGTTGGGGGGCTTTGCTTAGGACACTGTGAGTGGGGTACACACTGGCACCCAGCCCTCTTCTCTCTTTCTCCTGTACTGAATGCCGTAAAGTCAGAAAAAGAGGACGTAGGCTGGGTGCGGTGGTTCACACCTTTCATCCCAGCACTTTGGGAGGCGGAGGCAGGCAGATCACAAGGTCAGAAGTTCGAGACCAGCCTGGCCAATATGGTGAAACCCCATCTCTACTAAAAATACAAAAATTAGCTGGGTGTGGTGGCGGGCGCCTGTAGTCCCAGCTACTCGGGAGGCTGAAGCAGGAGAATCGCTTGAACCCAGGAGGTGGAGGCTGCAGTGAACCAAGATCGTGCCATTGCACTCCAGCCTGGGTGACAGAGGGAGACTCTGTCTCAAAAAAAAAAAAAGAGAAAAGAAAAAGAAAAACGAGGATGTAGACCAGGCAAACGCAGCCCAGACCTCACCAGATCCCACTTCTCTGCTGACCACATCCAAGTCAGGAGGGGAACAGGGGTGGTGTCCTTGGCCTGATGTCACATTCTGTCCTCTATCTGAACCGTGAAAACCAAGGTACCTTCCCACCTCGGCAGAGCTGACCTCAGAATGTCTAAATTGTCCCCTCCTCCCGATCCCCAGGCCCAGCTCTGGGTAGCGCCTGCCGCTCAGGCCTGACAAGTGTCTGGGTGGCTCATGCCTGTAATTAGTGCTTTGGGAGGTCAACGTGGGAGGACGGCTTGAGGACAGGAGTTCGAGACCAGCCTGGGTCACATAGTGAGACCCAATACCTTAAAAAAAAAAAAATTGATTTTGTTTTTGTTTTGAGACGGAGTCTGACTCTGTCGCCCAGGCTGGAGTGCAGTGGCGCGATCTCGGCTCACTGCAACCTCCGCCTCCCTGGTTCAAGCAATTCTCCTGCCTCAGCCTCCCAAGTAGCTGGGATTATAGGCGCTCAGCACCACGCCCTGCTAATTTTTGTATTTTCAGTAGAGATGGGGTTTCACCACGTTGGCCAGACTGGTCTTGAACTCCTGGCCTCAGGTGATTGGCCCGCCTCGGTCTCCCAAAGTGCTGGGATTACAGGCATGAGCCACCGAGCGCGACCAAGTTTTTTTTTTTTTTTTTTTTTTTAATTAGCTAGGTGTGGTGGCCCCAGATAACTTGCAAGGCTGGGGCGGGAGAATCGCTTAAGCTCAGAAGTTAAGATTGCGCCACACTCCGCTCCAACTTGTGCGGCTGGGCCAAACCGAGTCTCAAAAACGTTTCAAAAATTAAAAATAAACATTAAAAAGAAGGACACTGCCCGGACTCAGCCTTCCCCTCCGGACGGGGCTCGACAGGAGCGCTTCCTCCTCCTCCTGTCTCCTCCGCCCCGGTCCTCCCGGGTCCCCCTGGTCCCCCAGTCCTCCAACTCCGCGCCCCCCAGCCCGCTGACCTTTAACCTCCTCCGGGTCCCCGGCTCCGGGCGCTCAGGTGAAGGAGGCTGCAGGGCGCCTGGGCTTACCCCATTCCCACCGCCGGGCTTCCGGGCGCCACCCGCAACGGTCGTCGGTACCTCTGCTCCAAGTCCCGGCGTCGGTTGTCGGAGAAGTCGGCGCGGAAGCTCCAGAGGCCGTCCAGCTCCCTGCGCTCCCACGACGGGCTCCCCGGGGGTACAGCATCCCGCCCGGCAGCGCCAGTGTGCAGGCACACAACAGCGGCCCGAGAGCCGCGCAGGCCACCGCCGTCCCCCAGGTCAGGCTTCCGCTCCCCGTCTCGGCCTCCGTCTGCGGGGAAAAGAGCGGCGCGGGAGAAGTCTTGCGGTCGAGTTGCGTGACGAGCGTGAGGTTGTCCGCGCCATATTTGTTGAGGGCGAGTGCCAGGCCTGGAGGGGCGGGGCGGCGCCAAGTGCTGCCCAGTGGCGGCCTCTGGCTGGAACCCTGGGCTAGGCCTTACGGGAAGCGGGACCCCCACACTCAGCGCCAGCCAAGAATGGCGTCGTCTGCTCCCCATCCCAGCACAGGCTGGACGATCCAGGGCCACAGGCCAGGACAGAACCCCTGAGATTGGTGGGATCCCCGTTTCTTCAAGGGGACACCTCCACTTGCTTTCCCCAGCAGGGATTGGAGCAGGCCCCAGCGGAGCCTCTTCCATGACTGCTGGATGCAGCCTCTTGCAGGGATGCACATCCTTGGGAGGCGGCCGTAGCCTTGACCCTGGGACTCTGGAACCTCGACCCTAACCAAGGGGCCAGAAGCTCCCTCTTGGCGTTGAAGACTCATGAAGATGCAGGAAGACAGGCCAAGTGCAGTGGCTCACGCCTGTAATCCCAGCACTTTGGGAGGCTGAGGTGGGTGGATCACTTGAGGCCAGGAGTTCGAGACCAGCCTGGCCAACATGGCGAAACCCCATCTCTACTAAAAATAAAAGAAAAATAATAATAAATAAATAAAGGAGCCGGCGTGGTAGCAGGCACCTGTAATCCCAGCTACTCCGCAGGCTGAGGCTGAAGAATTGCTTGAACCCGGGAGGCGAAGGTTGCAATGAGCCGAGGTCACACCACTGCACTCCAGTCTGGGCGACAGAGAGAGAATCTATCTCAAAAAAATAAATAAATAAATTGCAGGGAGAGGGTGCCCTGCGAGACCCCACTTTACTCCAGTAGGGAAGGCAGTGTGTGGAAGGGTAGAGGAAGATCTGGAGACAGTAAAAAAGACATAGGTTTATTGAGGGGACTTTCACACAGGTGTAGTGGCTGTGGCTGGACATGAGAACCACTACCATTTGTAAAAAGCATGCAGCTTCTATAAATTTTCACCTAGCATCCCTGACCAGTTACCGGTGGAAGGTATCTGAGTTCCCGGTGGTGAATCCAAACACATCTGTAACAACCTCAATTCTTGCCTCCTCAGAAGAAAGAATTTGACTGAGGGTCATAAGGCAGAAACCAGACAGAGGCAAGTTGCAGAGTAGGAGTAAAAGTTTATTAAAAAGCAGGCCGGGGCCGGGCATGGTGGCTCATGCCTGTAATCCCAGCACTTTGGGAGGCTGAGCCAGGTGGATCATCTGAGATCAGGAGTTCAAGATCAGCCTGGCCAACATGGTGAAAACATGTCTCTACTAAAAATACAAAAATTAGCTGGGTGTGATGGTGAGCGCCTGTAATCTCAGCTACTCAGGAGGCTGAGGCAGGAGAATCTTTTGAACCTGGGAGGTGGAGGTTGTGGTGAGCGGAGATTGAGCTACTGCACTCCAGCCTGGGCTATAGAGTGAGATAGTATCAAAAAAAAAAAAAAAAGTTTATTATAAAACTTTAGAACAGCAAGTAAAGGAGGAAAGGAAAGAAGGAAAGTACAACTTGGAAGAGGGCCAAGTGGTCGACCTGAGAAACCAAGTGCCCAGCTTGACCTCTTGACTCAGGGTTTCATAGGTTGGCATCCTTCCAGGATCTTGCCACTCCTGATTCCTTAGCTTGGAGCTCCGAAGACACATTCTTCTTAGACCATAAAGTCATTCTTTTTTTTTTTTAATTTTATTTTTTTGAGAAGGAGTCTTGCTCTTTCGCCCAGGCCGGACTGCAGTGGCACTATCTGGGCTCACTGCAAGCTCTGCCTCCCGGGTTCACGCCATTTTCCTGCCTCAGCCTCCTGAGTAGCTGGGATTACAGGTGCCCGCCACTGGCCCGGCTAATTTTTTGTATTTTTAGTAGAGACGGGGATTCACCGTGTTAGCCAAGATGGTCTCGATCTCCTGACCTCATGATTCGCCCGCCTTGGTCTCCCAAAGTGCTGGGATTACAGGCATGAGCCACCGCGCCCGGCTGACCATAAAGTCATTCCAAGGGTACACATCAGTTACGGCTGTCGGGTGCCTCTGCCATACAGAGGGGTCTCTTTGGTCCTAGGAACCTGGACTGGACACAGTTGTTTGTACGATTACTCCCCCACCCCTTTTTTCATGCTTGCCACATCCACCTTCTGAGAATGGACCTTAATACTGGAAGGAGTCCCCAGCGCAGTGAAAATAAATACATTCTAGGAACTGACAAGGCCTAAAGGCTGTTTCCCCAATGTTTATGCTTTTTTTCTTATTTTCTTTCTTTGAAATTTTACTTGTATATTCCTTTAGTGAAATGCTTACATGCTTAAATTAGGATACAGTTCACTGTTTATGAGGCAGCTTTAGGCCAAATTTAACAAAAGTAAGAAAAACTAGGATGCAAAGTTTATACAGTATGTAAAAATCAGTAATTCAGGATGGGCTTAGTGGCCACACCTGTAATCCCAGCACTTTGGGAGGTGGAGGCAGGAGGGTGACTTGAGCCCAGGAGTTTGTGACCAGCCTGGACAATATAACGAGACCGCTGTCTCTACATAAAATACAAAACAAAACAAAAATAGCTATGTGGAGTGGCACACACCTATAGTCCCAGCTACCTGAGAGGCTGAGGCAGGAGAATTGATGAAGCCCGGGAAGCAGAGGTTGTAGTGAGCCGAGATTGTGCCACTGCACTCCAGCCCAGGTGACAGAGCGAGACCCCATCTCAAAAAAAAAAAAAAAAAAAAAAAAACAGACTAAAGGGTACCAGAGAAGATGCCTTCCTTTTCCTTTTTCTTTCTTTCTTTCTTTTTTTATTTTATTTTGATTTTTTTTTTGAGAGTCGTGCTCTGTTGTCCAGGCTGGAGTGCAATGGCCTGATCTCAGCTCACTGCAACCTCTGCTTCCCGAGCTTCATCAATCCTCCTGCCTCAGCCTCTCATGTACCTGGACTATAGGTGTGTGCCACCTGGTGCAAGCAGTTTGCCTCCATCAGCCTCCCGAGTAGCTGGGATTACAGGCGCCTACCACCACGCCTGGCTAATTTTTGTATTTTTAGTAAAGACAGGGTTTCACCATGTTAACCAGGCTGGCCCCGAACTCCTGACCTCAGGTGATCCGCCTGCCTCGGCCTCCCAAAGTGCTGTGATTACAGGCATGAGCCATCGCGCCTGGTGAATTCAAATATTTTTTACGTTTACAGTTGGCTAAGAAAGCAAAGCTTTATCTAAAACCTTGGGGTCAGCAGAAGGGATGTTAAGTTTTCACCTGTGAGTGTGATTCCCTCCAAGCCCCTCAGGAAGAAATTTAGAACAAAGAACTCCAGTTAGAGTTCAGTCCCCAGTTCACCGTTATCTGAGGTCGAAGTGAAAGCTGTCGCCATTTTTCATCCGGTGGAGGTCTCCGCTTCTGAAAAACAACTTAGGGACATTTGTCAAGATGTTATCTTTACTTTCTATAGGGGATCAAATATCTTATGGCTCTAACCGACTTGGGTAGCTGTTGTTCTGAGCTATTATTACCTTTTTCTTGTTTTTGTTTGTTGCTCTGTTGCCCAGGCTGGAGAGCAATGGCCCTATCTAAGCCCACTACCCCTCTGCCTCCCGGGTTCAAGCACTCCTCCTGCCTCAGCCTCCCAAGTAGCTGGGATTACAGGCATCCGTCACCACACCCAGCTAATTTTTGTATTTTTAGTAGAGATGGAGTTTCACCATGTTAGCCAGGCTGATCTCGAACTCCTGACCTCAGTTGATCTATCTGTCTCGACCTCCCAAAGTGCTGGGATTACAGGTGTGAGCCACTGAACCCAGCCAATTATTACCTTCTTCTTATCAAGTTGCTAATTTACTTCTCAAGATAGCTAGGTGCCCGGAATTTCCCTCAAAAGGTAATGTGGTTTGGGTATATGCCCTCCAAATCTCATGTTGAGATGTGATTTCCAGCCAGGTGCAGTGGCTCACACCTGTAATCCCAGCACTTTGGGAGGCTGAGGTGGGCAGATCACTTGAGGTCAGGGGTTCAAGACTAGCCTGGCCAATATGGCAAAACCTTAATTCTACTAAAAAAAAAAGACAGGCCGGGTGTGGTGGCTCATGCCTGTAATCCCAGCACTTTGGGAGGCCAAGGCGGGTGGATCACAAGGTCAGGAGATCGAGATCATCCTGGCTAGCACAGTGAAACTCTGTCTCTACCAAAAATACAAAAAATTAGCCAGGTGTGGTGGCAGGCGCCTGCAGTCCCAGCTACTTAGGAGGCTGAGGCAGGAGAATGGCGTGAATCCGGGAGGCGGAGCTTGCAGTGAGCCGAGATCGTGCCACTGCACTCCAGCCTAGGTGACAGAGCGAGACTCTGTCTCAAAAAAAAAAAAAAAAATACAAAAATTAGCCGGGCATGGTGGTGTGCATCTGTAGTCCTAGCTACTCAGGAGGCTGAGGTAGGAAAATTGCTTGAAGCTGGGAGGCAGAGGCTGCAGTGAGATGAGATCGCACCACTGCACTGCAGCCTAGGCGACAGAGCAAGACTCTGTCTCAAAAAAAAAAAAAAAAAAAGAGATGTCATTCTCAGTATTGGAGGTGAGGCCTGCTGGCAAATGATGGGATCATGGGGGTGGATCCCTCATGGACAGTTTAGCAACATCCCCTTGGTGATGAGTGAGCTCCCACTCAGGTAGTTCCCATGAGATCTGGTTGTTAATAAGAGTGCAGCGCCTCCCCGTTCTCTCTCTCACTCCCTCTCTTGCCATGTGACATGCTGGATCCCCTTTTGCCTTTGTGAAAGGAAAATAAATCTTGACAAATCACTAAGCCAAAGGGAAAAGTCAAGCTGAGAGCTGCATCAGGCAAAGGTAGGATAGGCATGAAGGGGGCAGAGAGGGCTCTCCCCCCGCCCACTAGAAATGTCAGCAGATGGTTTGGCAATCATCACATTGCCTCTCTAAAAGGGATAAATTGGCCGGGTGTAGCACCTTGTGAGGCCGAGGTGGGCAGATCACTTGACGTTAGGAAATCGAGACCGGCCTCGCCAACATGATGAAACCCCGTCTCCACTAAAAATACAAAAATATTAGCTGGGCATGGTGGTGCGTGCTTGTAGTCCTAGTTGCTCAGGAAGCTGAGGCAGGAGAATTGCTTGAACCCAGTAGGTGAAGGTTACAGTGATATTGCGCCACTGCACTGAAGCCTGGGTGACAGAGCCAGATTCTGTCTCGAAAAAAAAAAAAGTGACAAATTGGCAGCTGGCACCAGGAAAAGGCCATTGCCTGCTGGTCCACACCTGTTGCATTAAAGTGTGAATTGAATGCAGGCACCTGGGAGAGGCAAAAAGGGGCTTCCGATAAAATGTCAGGTATTGGATGAGTGAGTCCAGGCATGTGCAGTAAGAGACAAAATGGGGAGTATGATCTTCCGGGGGCACTCCACCAGAAAAGGGAAGAAAGCCTCAGATGGGTGTGCACACAAGTTTGTAAACACATGGTGGGTGCTCACCTGCCCGCTGTGGCAGCCCACCCTAAAGGAAGGAACATGGGAAAGAGGCCAGCCTATAAAGTCCTAGAGTCAAGGTTAAACACCGCACTTGACCTTGGTGCCCTCTTGGATCTCTTCCAAGCGTACTTTCCTCTCCTTTCTTTCCTATTCTAAAGCCTTTTAAATAAACTTCCACTCCAGGGCCGAGCATGGTGGCTCATGCCTGTAATCCTAGCACTTTGAGAAGCCAAGGCAGGTGGATCACTTGAGGTCAGGAATTCAAGACCAGCCTGGGCAACATGGCAAAACATTGTCTCTACTAAAAATACAAAAATTAGGCAGGGCGTGGTGGCTCACGCCTGTAATCCCAGCTGCTCGAGAGGCTGAGGCAGGAGAAGCGCTTGAACCCGGGAGGTGGAGGTTGCAGTGAGCCGAGATCGTGCCATTGCACTCCAGCCTGGGCAACAAGAGTGAACTCCGTCTCAAAAAAAATAAAATAAAATAAAAATAAAAATACAAAAATTAGCCAGGTCTGGTGGCACATGTTTATAGTTCCAACTACTAGGGAGACTGAGGTAGTAGAATCACTTGAACCCAGTGGGTGGAGGTTGCAGTGAGCTGAGACAGTGCCACTGCACTCCAGCCTAGGCAACAAAATTTTTTTTTTTTTTTTTTTGAGATGGAGTCTCGCACTGTCCCCAGGCTGGAGTGCAGTGGCACAATCTCGGCTCACTGCAAGCTCCGCCTCCCAGGTTCACGCCATTCTCCTGCCTCAGCCTCCTGAGTGGCTGGGACTACAGGCGCCTGCCACCATGCCCGGCTAATTTTTTTTTTTTTGTATTTTTAGTAGAGACGGGGTTTCACCGTGTTAGCCAGGATGATCTCGATTTCCTGACCTCGTGATCCTCCTGCCTCGGCCTCCCAAAGTGCTGGGATTACAGGCGTGAGCCACCGTGCCCAGCCTAAAATTTTTTAAATATATAAGCAAACAAGCTAACTTCCATTCCTGCTCTGAAACTTACCTCGGTCTCTTTTTCTGCCTTACACACCTCAGTTGAATTCTTTCCTGAGGAGGCAAAAATTGAGGTCACTGCAGACCCATACAGAGTCACTGCCTGGAACACTGATACCTTCCACCGGTATCAAAGCTGCCTCATATTTTATTCCTAAATAAGATAGCTACAAAGATTTTTTTTAAAAAAGCTACATATGCCAGGTGTGGTGGCTCACGCCTGTAATCCCAGCACTTTGAGAGGCTAAGGTGGGCGGATCGCTTGAAGTCAGAAGTTCCAGGCTAGGCTGGCCAACCTGGTGAGACCCCATCTCTACTACAAAAACAAAAATTAGCCAGATGTGGTGCTGTGTGCCTGTAATCCCAACTACTAGGGAGGCTGAGAAAGGAGAATCGCTTGAACCTGGGAGGTGGAGGTTGCAGTGAGTCATCATGCCAGGTTTTGTAATGTGTTTCCCGTCTTTATAACATTAGGGTCTGATGGACTTAGACATCCCAGTTCCCAGGATCAGGGTAAGCAGAATACTTTCTTTTCTTTTTTTAATTATCTTTTTTTTTTGGCTGGGCGTAGTGGCTCACGCCTGAAATCTCACTTTGGGAGGCCGAGGTGGGCGGACTGCTTGACCTCAGAAGTTCGAAACCAGTCTAGGCAACATAGTAAAACCCCATCTCTACAAAAAATACAAAAAGTAGCCAGGCATGGTGGCACATACCTGTAGTCCCAGCTGCTCAGTGGGCTGACGTGGGAGGATCACTTGAGCATGAGAGGTTGAGGCTGCAGTGAGCTGTCATTGTACCACTGCACTCCAGCCTGGGGGACAGAGGAAGACCCTGTCTCAAAAAAAAAAAAAAAAAAGTGGGTAGTAGAGGAGAAACAATGTTTGAAGCTGGGCGTGGTGGCTCATGCCTGTAATCCCGGCATTTTGGGAGGCTGAGCGGGAGGATACCTGAGGTCAGGAGTTCAAGACTAGCCTGGCCAACATGGCGAAACCCCAGCTCTACTAAAAATACGGAAAACTAGCCAGGCATGGCAGCACGTACCTGTAATCCCAGCTACTCAGGAGGCTGAGGCAGGGAAATCGCTTGAACCCCACAGGCCGAGGTGGCAGTGAACTGAGATTGCACCACTGCACTCTAGCCTGAATGACCGAGCAAGACTCTGTCTCAAAAAAAAAAAAAAAGAAAGAAAAGAAAAGAAAAGAAAGAAAGAAAAGAAAAGAAAAAGAGAAAAAAGAAATAATGCTGGATATGTATGGACCCAGAAGCTAACGTGTATAAAGTATTTCCAGTCATCAGAGAAGTACAATTGTAAGCATATAATTCCATAATTCCATTCTTGTTGATACCTAGTCATAATGTCTCATCCATCCTAACAGAAGGGCCTCAATCATTTGGTATATGCAATCTCCCACATAGAGTTTTGTTTTGTTTTGTTTGCTTGTTTTAGAGACAGGGATGTGCTCTGGCACCCAGGCTGGAGTGCAGTGGCACAATCATAGCTCACCGCAGCCGCCAACTCCTGGGCTCAAGCAACCCTCCTGTCACAGCCTCCTGAGAAGCTGGACACAGGCATGGACTACCACACCCGGGTAACTTTTTTAACATAGAGTTTGAATTTTTATGAGAATTTTGTGCAGTAGAAGTTATTACAATTTTTGTGTTTGTAGGGTACAAACCTGTACCAGTACTATAAACAATAATAATATATTTTCATGAAGTCACAGCCCAATGTATCGGTTCACTTCTTTTTTTTTTTTTTTTTTTTTTGAGAGGAGTCCCACTTTGTCTCCCAGGCTGGAGCACAATGGTGCAATCTCAGCGTACTGCAACCTCCGCCTCTTGGATTCAAGTGATTCTCCTGTCTCAGCCTCCCAAGTAGCTGGGATTACAGGCACACGACACCACACACGGCTAATTTTTGTATTTTTAGTAGAGACCGTGTTTCACCATGTTGGCCAGGCTGGTCTCGAACTCCTGCCCTCCAGTGATCTGCCTGCCTCAGCCTCCCAAAGTGCCGGGATTACAGGCATAAGCCACTGTGCCCAGCCTTCAGTTCACATCTTAGCACATCAGGAAGGCTATGTGGTTCTACAGCAAATAGACTAAAGAAATGCTTCAGTAATAAATCTCCCACATATATTCATCAATATATCAATGTGTGTTGAGAAAGAATAATTTGACTACATAATTATGTAGTTTAATACCAATGTAGCAGCTTTCTGAGACAGGGTCTCACTCTGCTGCCCAGGCTGGAGTGCAATGGTACCATCATAGCTCACTGCAGCCTTGACCTCCTGGGCTCAAGTGACTCTCCTGCAGCAGCCACCAGAGCAGCTGGGACCACAAGTGCACACCATCATGCCTGGCTAATTTTTCAATTTTTAGTAGAGACGGTGTTTCACCATGTTGGCCAGGCTGGTCTCGAACTCCTGCCCTCAAGTGATCCACCCACTTCAGCCTCCCAAAGTGCTGGGATTACAGGTGTGGGCCACTGCACCCGACCTATTTTTGTTATTATTATTATTATTATTTTTTTTTGGAGACAGGATCTCATTCTGTTTCCCAGGCTGGAGTACAGTGGCACCATCACGTCTCCCTGCAGCCTCGACCTTCTAGGCTCAAGTGATCCTCCCATCTCAGCCTCCCAGGTAGCTGGGACCACAAGCATGTACCACCATGCTCTGCTCATTTTTAAAATTTTTGGTGACATTTTGGGCTCTCACTATGTTGTTCAGGCTGGTCTCAAACTCTTTGGCTCAAATGATACTCCCGCCTCGGCCTCCCAAAGTGCTGGAATTAAAGGCTTGAGCCACCATGCCCGGTCTCCTGGTGCACTTGAAATGTAATTTTAAACTCCTCACAGTGGCCAACAAGGCTTTGTGTGACCCAGCCCTGCTCAATTCTTACTCTCATTCACCGTTCTCCAAACATTCAAGCCACTTTCTGTTCCTCAAAAGCCCTTTCCTGCCTTAGAGACTTCACACCTGTAGCTCCTACAATTTCTGCGTCTTTATCATTGAAGCCTCAACTCAAATGTCGCATCCTCAGTGAACTCCCATCTGCCCACTTTTTAAATTATGATAAATAACCATGGAAGTTCAGCAAATATTTCTTTCTCCCTCTTTTTAGACATGAAGTGGAATTGCATGTCTTTGACCTTGTCATGTGAGGGGTGACCATGTGACTTTTTTGGTCCATAAAATGTAAAGAGCAACTTTTTCTTTTTTTGAGAGAGAGAGAGGGTCTCACTCTGTCACCCAGGCTGGAGTGCAGTGGCACGGTCTCGGCTCACTGCAACCTCTGCCTCCCAGGCTCAAGTAATCCTCCCAACTCAGCCTCCCAAATAGCTAAGACTACAGGTGAATGCCACTGCACCGGGGCAATTTTTTGTATTTTTTGTAGATACGGGTTTTTGCCATGTTGGCTAGGCTGCTCTTGAACTCCTGAGCTCAAGTGATCTGACCACCTGGGCCTCCCAAAGTGCCTGGATTACAGGTGTGAGCCACCACACCCAGCCTTAAACACCAAAAAAACAAAAAATTTTGAGGCGGAATCTCAGTCTGTCACCCAGACTGGAGTGCAATAGTATGATCTCGGCTCACTGCAACCTCTGCCTCCCAGGTTCAAGCAATTCTCCTGCCTCAGTCTCCCAAGTAGCTGGGACTACAGGTGTATGCCACCACATCCAGCTAATTTTTTTATTTTTAGCAGAGATGGGGTTTCACCACATTGGCCAAGCTGATCTTCAATTCCTGACCTCAGGTGATCCACCCACCTCGGCCTCTCAAAAGTGCTGAGATTACAGAAGTGAGCCACCGCGTCCAGCAAGCAGCAACATTTTTAAGAGCCAATGCCTGATTTTCTGCATCCCTTTTTCCTGTCTTGGTGATCAGGGAAGCATGTGTTGAAATTGAGCACCTCTCAGCCAGGATCCCTGAGCAGCTTATGGAAATCAAAGCCCCCTTTCCAACCGGTGATGGTGTGTAGGATGAATGAGAAATAAACCTTTATTGAGTCAAAAGACTGAGGTTTTGGAGTTGTTTCTTACTGCAGCTTAATTAGCCTGTCCTGACTGATACACTATGTGCCAGACCCTCATCTGGGGGCTCTACCCATATTATCTCATCTACTTCTCACAACATCCGAATAAAGTAGCTTGTCTGCTTATAAAGGAATAGCTGAGGTTGAGGCTGGACCATTTGTCTTTTTTGTCAAAAAGAGACTTGTTTGGCTCATGGTTCTGCAGGCTATACTAGAAGCATGGCCCCAGCATCTGCTTCTGCTGCAGGCTTGGAAGCTTCCACTCATGGCAGAGGCAAACGAGAGCTGTGTGCAGATCACATGGCAAAGGAGGAAGCGAGAGAGCAGAGGTGCCAAGCTCTTCCAACAACCAGTTCTTAGGTAACTAAGAGTGACAATTGGCCAAGTGTGGTGACTCACATCTGTAATCCCAGCAATTTGGGAGGCTGAGGCAGGGGGATCACTTGAGGTCAGGAGTTCGAGATCAGCCTGGCCAACATGGCAAAACTCCATCTCTACTAAAAATACAAAATTCAGCCAGGCGTGATGGCAGGTGCCTATAATCCCAGCTACTTGGGAGACTGAGGCAGAATTGCTTGAACCCGGGAGGTGGAGGTTGCAGTGAGCTGAGATCGCACCACTGCACTCAAGCCTGGGCCACAGAGCCAGACTCTGTCTCAAAAAATTTTGAAAAAGCTGGGCGCAGTGGCTCATGCCTGTAATTTCAGCACTTTGGGAGGCTGAAGCAGGTGGATCGCCTGAGGTCAGGAGTTAAAGACTAGACTGATCAACATGGTGAAACCCTCTCTCTACTAAAAATACAAAAATTAGCTGGGCGTGGTGGTGGGTGCCTGTAATTCCAGCTACTCGGGCGGCTGAGGCAGGAGAATCGCTTGAACCCCAGAGGTGGAGGTTGTGGTGAGCTGAGATCGCATCATTGCAGTGCAGCCTGTGCAACAAGAGCAAAACTTCGTCTCAAAAAAAAAAAAAGAAAAGAAAAGAAAAAGAAGGAAAGCAAGCATTTTGTAGTCAGGCTCTCACTATGTTGCCTAGGCTGGCCTTGAACTGCTGGCCTCAAGCAATCCTCCCAGCTCAGCCTCCCAAAGTGTTGAGATTATAGGCATGAGCCACCATGCCCGGCCTCAAAGACTTTCAAATTTATGTTTGAAGAGTCATGGGTTTTATTATACACTCATATATTGCGAGAAAAGAGAACTGCCAATTTTCATACTCTGGGTATATATGAATGAAATGTATAGTTTTTATTTTATTTACTTTATTTTTATTTTATTTTATTGTTGAGATGGAGTCTCGCTCTGTCACCAAGGCCGAAGTGCAATGGTGCCATCTCGGCTCACTGCAACCTCTGCCTCCTGGGTTGAAGCGATTCTCCTGCCTCAGCCTCCTGAGTAGCTGGAACTACAGCCACGTGCCACCACAACTGGCTATTTTTTTGTATTTTTGGTAGAGACAAGGTTTCACTGTGTTAGCCTGGGTGGTCTCGATCTCCAGACCTCATGATCCACCCTCGTTGGCCTCCCAAAGTGCTGGGATTACAGGTGTGAGCCACTGCGCCCAGCCAGATTTTTTTTAATAGAGATGGGGTGTTGCTATATTGACCAGGCTTGTCTCAAACTCCTGGCCTCAAGTGATCCTCCCGTCTCTGCCTCTCAAAGTGCTAAGATGACAGGTGTGAGCCACCATGCTCTATCAGGGAATCTGCCCCGATATTCACGTAGGTTCTTTTCTATTTTTCCTAAGCATCGGCCGGCTTGAGAAATAAAGGGACAGAGTACAAAAGAGAGAAATTTTAAAGCCGGGCATCCGGGGGAGACATCACATGTTGGTAGGTTCCATGATGCCCCACAAGCTGCAAAAACCAGCAAGTTTTTATTAGGGAGTTTCAAAACAGGAGGGAGTGTGTGAATAGGTGTGAGTCACAGACATCAAGAACTTTACAAGGTAATAGAATATCACAAGGCAAATGGAGGCGGGGCAAGATAACAGGACCACAGGACCGAGGTGAAATTAAAATTGCTAATGAAGTTTTGAGCACCATTGTCATTGATAACATCTTATTAGGAGACAGGGTTTTTGAGATCAACTGGTCTGACCAAAATTTATTAGGTGGGAATTTCCTCTTCTTAATAAGCCTGGGAGCGCTATGGGAGACTGGGGTCTATTTCACCCCTGCAGCCTCATCCATAAGAGGCAGGCGCACCTGGGGGTTGGGGGGGCACTGTTTATAAGCCTATACCTCCAGGCGCGTATTCTCTTTCCCAGGGATGTTCCATGCTGAGAAAAAGAATTCAGTGATATTTCTCCCATTTGCTCTTGAAAGAAGAGAAATATGGCTCTGTTCCACCCGGCTCACTGGTGGTCAGAGTTTAAGGTTATCTCTCTTATTCCCTGAACAATTGCTGTTATCCTGTTCTTTTTTCAAGGTGTCCACATTTCATATGGCTCAAACACACATGCTATACAATTTGTGCAGTTAATGCAATTATTACAGGGTCCTGAGGTGATATACATCCTACTCAGCTGACAGTATTAAGAGATTAAAGACAAACGGCCGGGCGTGGTGGCTCAAGCTTGTAATCCCAGCACTTTGGGAGGCCGAGGCGGGCGGATCACGAGGTCAGGAGATCGAGACCACGGTGAAACCCCGTCTCCACTAAAAAATACAAAAAATTAGCCGGGCGTGGTGGCGGGCGCCTGTAGTCCCAGCTACGTGGAGAGGCTGAGGTAGGAGAATGGCATGAACCCGGGAGGCGGAGCTTGCAGTGAGCCGAGATTGCGCCACTGCACTCCAGCCTAGGCGACAGAGCAAGACTCCGTCTCAAAAAAAAAGATTAAAGACAGGCATAGGAAATCACAAGGGTATTGATTGGGGAAGTGATAAGTGTCCATGAAATCTTTACAATTTATGTTTAGAGATTGCAGTAAAGACAGGCATAAGAAATTATAAAAGTATTAATTTGGGGAACTAATAAATGTCCATGAAATCTTCACAATCCACATTCTTCTGCCATGGCTTCAGCCAGTCCCTCTGTTTGGGGTCCCTGACTTCTCGCAACAATGCTTGGCCCACATGTAAATAAATACAAGTGTTTATATCTTTATGTCTACAGAGATGTCATTTGATATTTTAATTGTTACTTTAATATTCTAATAGCAATATCATGACAACAATTATCAAACACAACATCCAATTAGAATAATACGCATTTCTGATCTCCCACCTCAGCCGCCTCTTGTGCGATTTTTGAGGTTAAAGGTTTTTGGTTTTGGGTTTTTATTTTTGGCAAGACCTAAAAATAATGTCTGAATTCTGACTGTCTTCAAAGACCCCTCCCCTTTGTATAAATACTGCCAGGGACAGTTGTTTTATTACTTAAAATAAACTTCATTGAAGTATAGTTTACATACAATACAATGCACTTATTTTAAGTATATAGGTTTTTTTGAGACAGGGTCTCACTTTAACTGTACAGTTTGATGAGGCTTAGCAAATGGATATATCTGAATACCACTGCCACTATCAAGATATAGAACTTTCTGCTGGATGCAGTGGCTCATGCCTGTAATCCCAACTTTGGGAGGCCAAATCGGGAGGATTGCTTGAGGCCAGGACTTCCAGGATAGCCTGGGCAACATAGGAGATACCTGGCTACAATTTGTTTTTTTTTAATTAGCCAGGCATGGTGGCATGCACCTGTGGTCCCAGCTTCTCAGGAGGCTGAGGCAGGAGGATCACTTGAGCCAGGAGTTGGAGGCAGCAGTGAGCTATGACCACAATACTGCACTCCAGCCTGGGTGACAGAGCAAAATGCTGTCACAAAAAAAAAAAAAGAAAAAAAGAAAAAAAAATTTTAAGCCAGGTGCGATGGCTCACACTTGTATTCCCAACACTTTGAGAAGCCAAGGTGGAAGCATTGTTTGACCCCAGGAGTTCCAGACCAGCCTGGGCAATATAGTGCTATATCATCTCTACAAAGAATATTTAAACATTTAGCCAAGCGTGTTGGCAAAGGCCTGTGGTCCCAGCTACCTGGGAGGCTGAGGTGGAAGGATCACCTAGGCCCAGGTCAGGAAGGCTGTTGTGAATTGAGGCAGTGCCACTGCACTCCAGCCTGAGCAACACAATGAGACCCTGTCTCAAAATAAAAACAAAAACAAATCAACAAAAAAAAAACTTTCCCTAGGCCAGTGCGGTGGCTCATACCTGTAATCTCAGCAATTTGGGAGGCCAAGGCAGGCTGATCATCTGAGGTCAGGAGCTCAAGACCAGCCTGGACTACATGGTGAAACCCTGTCTCTACTTAAAATATAAAAATCAGTTGGGTATCATGGTGCATGCCTGTAATCCCAGCTACTCAGGAGGCTGAGGCAGGAGAATTGCTTGAACCTGGGAGGCAGAGGTTGCAGTGAGCCGAGATCGAGCCACTGCACTCCAGCCTGGGTGATAAAGTGAGATCCTGTTTCAAAAAAAAAAGAACTTTCTCATTACTCCAGGGAGTTCCCTCTGACCCCTCCCATTCAATCCACCTTCCAGCCTTGACCCAAGCAACCACTGATCTGCTCTGTGTCACTATGGATTCGATTTGGTGTTTCCAGAATTTCATATCAACAGAATTATACAGGGTGCTCTTTTAGATCTGGCTTGAGATTCATCCATTTTCTGCATGTTTTAGTATCTTGTTCCCAAGTATCACTTTTAGCAACAAAAAAAGAACAAATATCGTGAGTATATCAATTACACACCTTATTCAGGCAAGATTCTTTGAATCAGTTTTATGACATGAAATGGTGTCTACCACTTTGCAGCTGCTGGAAAGAGACACATCCTCTTTCTTTCTTTTTTTTGGGGGGAGACGGAGTTTCACTCTTGTTGCCCAGGCTAGAGTGCAATGGGATGATCTCAGCTCACCACAACCTCCACCTCCTGGATTCCCAGATTCAAGCAATTCTCCTGCCACAGCCTCCTGAGTAGCTGGGATTACAGGCGTGCACCACAACGCCCAGATAATTTTTGCACTTTTAGTAGAGACGGGGTTTCACCATGTTGACAGGCTGTTCTTGAACTCCTGACCTCAGGTGATCCACACTCCTTGGCCTCCCAAAGTGCTGGGATTACAGGCGAGAGCCACTGCGCCTAGGCTGTCTTTCTTGTCTCCCTGAAATTGCTTTTCTCTCACAACATTCTCATTCTCAAGCTCAACATCAGTTTTCCATAAGCTGCAAAAAAAAAAAAAAAAAAAAAAAAAAAGAAGAAGGCTAAGGAGCTCAAACCCTAACATATGAAAGGGAAAAAGCAAGAAGGGAATTTTAAACAGGAGGAATGAGGGGCACATAATGTGTTTCTCGGTTCCACCTGATATAAATTCGTATCTGTAGCCTGGGCAGCATAGCAAGATCCATCTCTACAAAAAAATACAAAAACTAGCCAGGAGTGCTGGTGCACAGCTGTGGTCCCAGCTACTTAACAGGTTGAGGCACAAGGATCTTGAGCCCAGATTGAGGCTGCGGTAAGCTGAGATCACACCACTGCACTCCAGCCTGGGTGACAGAGTGAGACCCTTTCTCTAAATAAATAAATTAGCACGTGTTCCACTCACCGTCTCACATCTCCCTGATTAATCTTTGAAATTTAGCATAATCTGAAATTACCATTGAGCAGATATGGTGGCTCACGCCTGTAATCCCAGCACTTTGGGAGGCCAAGTCTGGAGGACCACTTAAGCCTAGGAGTTTGAGAGAAGCCTGGGCAACAGAGTGGGGCCCCATCTATAATAAAAATGTTGTTAAAGGTCAGGCGCAGTGGCTTATGCCTGTAATCCCAACATTTTGGGAGGCCGAGGCAGGCAGATCATGAGGTCAGGAGATCGAGACCATCCTGGGCAACATGGTGAAACCCCGTCCCTACTAAAATACAAAAATTAGCCGGGCGTTGTGGTACACACCTGTAATCCCAGCTACTGGGGAGGCTGGGGGGCGGGGAATTGCTTGAACCAGGAGGCAGAGGTTGCAGTAAGCTGAGATCGCACCACTGCACTCCAGCCTGGCAACAGAGTGAGACTGCATCTCAAAAAAAAAAAGTTGTTAAAATCAGCCGGGTGGCATGTGCACATAGTCCCAGCCACCTGGGAGGCTGAGGTAGGAGGATCATTTGACCCCAGGTGTTTGAGGCTGCAGAGAGCTATGATCGCACCACTTCACTCCAGCCTGGGCACCAGAGTGAGACTCTCTCTCAAAATAAAAAGAAAAAGAAACAAATTACTTTATTTCTCTGGATGCCTGTGGTCTGCAATTCTGCTGCCTTTGCCTCCCGAGTAGCTGGGACTACAGGCGTGCACCACCATGCTCAGCTAATTTTTGTATTTTCAGTAGAGACAAGGTTTCACCATGTTGGCCAGGCTGGTACCGAACTCCTGGCTCAAGCAATCCTCCCACCTCAGCCTCCCAAAGTGCTGGGGTTACAGGTGTGAGCAACTGGCGCCCAGCCGATACCTGAAGTTCCAGCTCATCCATATTAACTGCTGGAGTATGTTCCATGGTGTGGATTCACCACTATCCTTTTCTTGTTGAGCATTTAGGCTGTTTTCATTTTTCACTTGTTCAATCAATGTGGCCATGTACACTCCAGCAGTACACTGTGGTAGTGGCTCGTGTGTGAGATTTCTCCAGGTGTGTCCTAGGGTTGGAGCTGCTGGGTTGCAGGGTCTGTTCGTCTCCAAGGAGGTTGTCCACACTGGGGCTTTTACCTCCAACTGCCTTACAATAGAGAAGCATCCAGTAACCAGGGCCTCCCTTGGCCCCATGCAGGTCCGGGTGTCCACCCCATCAACAGTTTTGCTTATTTCTGGTCCACAAAAAGGTTTCAGTTATTTTGATCTTGGCTAGACCTTTTGGGGGTCTTTTTTTTTTTTCCTTGAGATGTAGTTTTGCTCTTGTTGCCCAGGCTGGAGTGCAACGGTGCAACCTTGGCTCACGGCAACCTCCGCATCCTGGGTTCAAGTGATTCTCTTGCCTCAGCCTTCCAAGTAGCTGGTATTACAGAGGGCCGCCACCACACTTGGCTAATTTTTTTGCATTTTTAGTAGAGACAGGGTATCACAACATTGGTCAGGCTGGTCTCAAACTCCTAACCTCAGGTGATCCACCCACCTTGGCCTCCCAAAGTGCTGGGATTACAGGCATGAGTCAGCGTGCTCGGCCTATTATTATTGTAATAATATCTATCATGCTGATCTATAACCGGTGATCCTTGATGTTACTATTGTATCGGTGCAAAAGTAATTGTGGTTTTGCCATTAAAAGTAATGGCACTAGGCTGGGCCTGCTCAGTAGCTTATGTGGTAAGCCGGTGGGTCCTGAAAGTTTGGTTTTCTTTTTTTGGATACGAAGACTCATTGTCACTAGGCTGGAGCACAGTGGCGCGATCTTGGCTCACTGCAACCTCCACCTCCCGGGTTCAAGCAATTCTTCTGCCTCAGCCTCCTCAGTAGCTGGGACTACAGGTGTGCGCCACCACGCCCAACTACTTTTTTTGTATTTTTATTAGAGACGGGGTTTCTACATGTTGGTCAGGCTGGTTTCGAACTCCCGACCTCAGGTGATCCGCCTGCCTCGGCGTCACAAAGTGCTAGGATTACAAGTGTCAGCCACCGCGACCGGCCAAAAGTTTGCATTTCTAGCAAGTTCCTGGGCGATAATTATGATGGCCGAGAATGACAGCCTGAGAATGACTGCTCTGGAAGATTTTATCTGTGACCCAGAGCTTTGACCCTTTTGGGGATTTGGTGTGTCACATCCTCACTGCTGGAGTTTACTTCTTTAGTTAACAAAATCTGTCATTGCTCCCAAATCACTTGGTAGGGGTTATTCATTCTTCCTTGAGTTGAGCTTCTTTATCTTTGTTGTTAATAAAATGTAAGTTTCAAACATTTCTTTTTTCTTTTAGGGACAGGGTCTTGCTCCGTTACCCAGGCTGGAGTGCAGCGGTGCCATCACAGCTCACTGCAGCCTCCCACTGCTGGGTGTGGTGGTGTGCGCCTGTAGTCCCAGCTACTCAGGAGGCTGAGGCAGGATAATCGCTTGAACCTGGGAGGCGGAGGTTGCAGTGAGCCGAGATTGCGCCACTGCACTCCAGCCTGGGCGACAGAGTGAGACGCTGTTTCAAAAAAAAAAAAAAGAGAAAGGAAGGAAGGGAGGGAGGGAGGAAGGAAGGAAGGAAGGAAAGAAGGAAGGAAAGAAAGAAACAGAAAAGAGATGAAACCTGACTTCAAGAAGTTCCAACATAGCATGGAGGAGGAGTACAGGGAGCATGAGGGCGTGTGGGGGGGTGTCTCTGTTGGGTACTCAGGGAAGATGTTCTTGATCTGATTAATTATTCAACCAAAATGACAGGCTGGAGTCTAGGCACTGGGAGTACCCTGAAGGGGCCTCTAGTAAACCTGTCCTCTGTATTGGGTCTTGGAAGATAGGGGGAATTTGCCCAAGGAAGAAGGGAGAAGAACATTCCAGGCAGAGGGAGAAGTCTGGACAAAAGGGTGACTGGCCTGCTTGGAGAACAGGAAGTCATCCAAGTGGCTATAACTATAACAAAAGGTAGGGAGGAGACATGGAAAGAGTTTGGGGGAAGGCTGTGAAGAGCTTTGAATGTCAAGAGAGGGAGTTTGATCTTGGTCCTTTAGGTCATAGGGAGCCCCAGTCGATTTTAAAATCAGAGGAGCCAAATTTATTTTATTTTATTTTATTTGTATTTATTTATTTTTTTTGAGACGGAGTTTCGCTCTTGTTGCCCAGGCTGGAGTGCAATGGCATGGTCCAGGCTCACCGCAACCTCTGCCTCCCAGGTTCAAGCAATTCTCCTGCCTCAGCCTCCCAAGTAGCTGGGATTACAGGCATGCGCCACCACGCCCGGCTAATTTTGTATTTTTAGTAGAGATGGGGTTTCTCAATGTTGGTCAAGCTGGTCTCGAACTCCTGACCTCAGGTGATCCACCCCCCTCGGCCTCCTAAAGTGCTGGAATTACAGGTGTGAACCACTGCTCCCGGCCAAAACTCCATCTTTAAAAAGAAAGAAAGGAAGGAAGGAAGATAAATCTAGCTATAGTATTGAGCTATATGGGATGGAACAGAGGGAGAAAAAGAAACCAATGGCTGGAATGTGTTGTGGTTTGAAGATTTTTAGCCCTGGCTCAACTTAAGAGTGGAATTACTTGGAGTTCCCAGAATGCATCCAACTATTTGAAGACTTCCTAAATGCTCTTCCCTGTGCCTGGGATGCCCTTGCCTCAGTGTCAGTCTCGCTACCTCCCATTCATTCATCAGTATTCTAGCCAAACATCATCAATGTCAGGTGGACTCCCGGTTGATCCAGGTGTCAACTCTGGGCTCCCATGTGATTCTGAGTAGTATGGGCATTTAGCAATCTGTTCCTGATTTGGGAGCACTGTAGTAGTGCCTTCTGGGCCTTCTCCACCACCCAAGTGGTAAGCTCCTTACAAGCAAAGCTTCGTCTGACACATTTTAGTGCCCTGACTCCCAGCCTCTCCTGTCTTCCCCCACAGAAGCCTAGAACTGGGCTGCAGCTGACCACTGGGAAGACAGGAAGGACTGTGAGACCAACTGTATGCCATGTGGTCCTGAAAAATGCGAAAATGGAGTGGCAAGTCCTGAGAGCCACCAGCTAGTGTCTGAGGCCTGGCATCCCTTTCTGGGAGGCCTCGTGTGAAAGCCAGTGGCATTCTGCAGATGTGAGGTCGTACTTCTGAATATGCCGCAAAATACTGGGGCAAACGCTCTGACAAATGAATTGAGGCTAGAAAGAGAGTTGGAGAAGTGGTTTGACAGCAGGGCTGTAACCACAATACCTAACATGGGTAAGTCACTAGGTGGCAGGCTCTGAGCTAAAATTCATCTCATTGCATCTTCATGACAGTACTGTTTATAAATAAAGAACAGAAGCTGGCTGGGCATGGTGACTCACGCCTGTAATCCAGAACTTTGGGAGGCCGAGGCGGGTGGATCACCTGAGGTAGGGAGTTTGAGACCAGCCTGACCAACACGGAGAAACCCCGTCTCTAATAAAAATACAAAATAGCCGGGCATGATGGCGCATGCCTATAACCCCAGCTACTCGGAGGCTGAGGCAAGAGAATCGCTTGAACACAGGAGGCAGAGGTTGTGGTGAGCCAAGATCTTGCCATTGCACTCCAGCCAACTCTGTCTCTAAAAAAAAAAAGAAGAAAAAAAACAAAACAGAAGCTTCAAAGGGTTAGGGGTTAGAGGAATGCACACAGGCACCCAGGTAGAAAGGGACACTCAGTCTGGCTGGCCAGATGACAGAAGAGAGATTGTCAGTCCAGCTTTCTTTGCAGCAAACAGCAAGCTTGCAAGCTTGGTATGTGCGGAGGCCACGCTGTACATATGGGGAAGGGAACTCAGAAAGAGGAGAAAGACAGGAAAGCAGCATAAAGGCTTGCAAAAAAATTAAAAAGCAACAAAAAGCAGACGAGTCAAAAGAGTCTACAGGTGAGTTCCTGACAGTTGACACTGAAATGGACATGAGCCTTTATCTTGAGGAAGCATCCTTGGCATTAAAGACTCATAGGACGCCCGGGCGCAGTGGCTCATGTCTGTAATCCCAGCACTTTGGGAGGCTGAGGCTGGTGGATCACCTGAGGTCAGGAGATTGAGACTGGCCTGGCGAACATGGGGAAACCATGCCTCTACTTAAAATACAAAATTAGCTGGGCATGGTGGCGCATGCCTGTTATCCCAGCTACTTGGGAGGCCCGAGGCAAGAGAATCGCTTGAACCTGGGAAGCGGAGGTTGCAGTGAGCTGAGATCGCCCCACCGCACTCTAGCCTGGCAACAGAGTGAGACTCCGTCCCAAAAAAAAAAAAAAAAAAAAAAAATTAGCCAGGTGCAGTGGCATGTGCCTGTAATCTCAGCTACTCGGGAGCTGAGGCAGGAGAATTGCTTGATCCTGGTTGCAGTGAGCGGAGATTGCACCACTGCACTCCAGCCTGGGCTCAGAGCGGAGACTTCATCTCAAAAAAAAAAAAACAAAAAAACTTCAAAACACTAATAGTGTAATAATCAACTGCACCTCATAGTTTGCTAAGCATGTTTGCATTCCTTATACCACTGAGGCCCCCAAGGCTGTGAGTGTCATCATTCCCCCATGTTATAGCTGAGGACTCTGAAGTCAGAGGCTGTAACTTGAGGAATGGGCTCAGGGCAGATCCTGGCACAGAACCCAAATGTGACAAGAAAGAGACAGGTGGGCCCAATGGCAGACCTCTAGTCTATCCAGAAATGACACTCCACATATGGTTAATAACTCTAGAGATGGGAGTGAGGGGTGAGCATGGCTTTTTGAGGTTAAATTCGTTAATATTATTAAATATTAAAATGAAAAATAATTTGCCTTGCTCAATAGTATTGATAGAACTTCTTGTACAAAATAAATTACAGAAAGAACCAGAAAACAAACTCTAACAATTTGGTTGTTTATGTACAGATGTATAGCAAAATATATACACAAATTTAAAAAATAAAATGCTGAGCTAAACTCTACCATGCAAATTCAAGAAAGCAGGGGGCTTCAATTATAATATTTGGAAAGACAAGTTTAAGCTAGAAATATTAAAAGAGGCAAAGAGGGTACTTAGCATGCAAAGAGGGTACTTAGCATAGTCTTTCTTGTTTTTTTTTGAGTCTTGCTCTGTCACCCAGGCTGGAGTGCGATGGCACAATCTCTGCTCACTGCAACTCTGCCTTCCTGGGTTCAAGTGATTCTTCTGCCCCAGCCTCCCAAGTAGCTGGGATTACAGGCACACACCACCATGCCCGGCTAATTTTTTGTATTTTTAGTAGAGATGGGGTTTTCACCATTATGGCCAAGCTCGTTTCAAACTCCTGACCTCAAGTGATTCCGCCACCTTGGCCTCCCAAAGTGCCAGGATTTACAGGCGTGAGGCACTATGCCCAGCCGAGTTTTTCAGTATATCACTATTAAATATATATGCCCAAACATGATACTTATTTATTGATAATTCATACCCTGCCTATTTCTCAAAAATGACTTGAGAAAAACTGCACAACATAGCGACAATACACATACAGAATTAAAAGTGAAACAGGAATACATAAAGATATAACACACAAAAATCAAACTATGATAGATCAGGTAAATGAGTGTTCTGAACTGCTTTGGTGTCACAGAGGCATTTAAAAATATAGTAAATACTACAGATCCTTGTCCCAGCAAAATTCCTTCATGCACATACCAGCTTTGTTCGATCCCTAGGGGTCTGCAACTCCTAAACCCTACATGCTAAAGACTCCTAGGCAGGCCTGGACCCCGGATTAAGAACTCTAAGGTAAATGAAAGTATGGATTTGAATAAAATAATGAAAAAATTGAGTTAACAAATAGAAGTGGTAGAATAAAAACACATTTGAGATTACACAAATGCTTTTATAAAAATTGATAATATATTCAGGCCCAAAGAAGTCCTATGGACACTTCGAAAATGTTGACACCACAGTACAATAAGAAATAAGCAGTAATACCCTAAGCATTCATCACTTTAGAAATTTTTTTTTTTTTTTTTTTTGAGACAGAGTCTAGCTCTTTTGCCCAGGCTGGAGTGCAGTGGTGCCATCTTGGGCTCACTCCAAACTCTGCCTCCAGGTTCACACCATTCTCCTGCCTCAGCCTCCCGAGTAGCTGGGACTACAGGGGTCTGCCACCACGCCCAGCTAATTGTTTGTGTTTTTTGTAGTGATAGGATTTCACCATGTTAGCCAGGGTGGTTTCGATCTCTGACCTCGTGATCTGCCCCCTAGGCCTCCCAAAGTGCTGGGGTTACAGGCGTGAGCCACCACGCCTGGCTATTTTTTGTTGTTGTTGTGGTTGTTGTCGTTTTCTCCGAGACGGAGTCTTGCTCTGTCACCCAAGCTGAAGGGCAGGTGGCACAATCTTGGCTCACTGCAACCTCCACCTCCTGGATTCAAGCGATTCTCCTGCCTCAGCCTCCCGAGTAGCTGGGATTACAGGCGCCCACACTGGCGCCAGCTATTTTTGTATTTTAGTAGAGACGGGGTTCACCATGTTGGCCAGGCTGCTCTTAAACTCCTCACCTCGTGATCCACCCACCTCAGCCTCCCAAAGTGCTGGGATTACAGGTGTGAGTCACCACGCCCAGCCCACTTAGAAATATTTTTAAATAATAACACTTGGGCAAAAGGAAATTCTTAATACTCTAACAAAAAACACCACATGTCAAACTTACGGGAGTGCAGACAAAGCTGTAACTCTAAGAAGAAGAAGAAGAAAAAAAAGGCCGGGTGCGGTGGCTCAGGCCTGTAATCCCAGCACTTTGGAGGCCGAGGCGGGCCGGATCACGAGGTCAGGAGATCGAGACCATCCTGGCTACACGGTGAAACCCCGTCTCTACTAAAATACAAAAAATTAGCCAGGCGTAGTGGTGGGTGCCTGTAGTCCAGTACTCGGGAGGCGAGGCAGGAGAATGGCATGAACCTGGGAGGCGGAGTTGCAGTAAGCCAAGATCGCCCACTGCACTCCAGTCTGGGCACAGAGCAAGACTCCATCTCAAAAAAAAAAAAAAAAAAGAAAAAAAAAAAAAAAAGGTAGGACAACAAACAAAGAACACTAAATTAAAAGATAGCTGATTAAAATATTGCAGAATGATATTTTATAACTTTACACTGTTTGAGAATCTAAATAGAATAATCCCAACACTTTAGGGGCCAAGGCAGGCAGATCAGGAGGTAGGAGTTCGAGACCAGCCTGACGAACATGGTGAAACCATCTCTTACTAAAAATACAAAAGTTAGCCAGTGGGCTGGTGCATGCCCGTATCCAGCTACTCAGGGGGTGAGGCAGGAGAATCACTTGAACCGGAGGCAGAGGTTGCAGTGAGCCGAGATGCACCACTTCACTCCAGCCTGGGTGACAGTGAGACTCTGTCTCAAAAAAAAAAAAAAAAAAAAAAAAAAAACCTAATAAAACAAGGAAAGAATTTGAACAGAGGGAATGAGGCGCTCTGGTCATACTTCCAAAAAAGAAAAGTTCCTGGTCTTACCATGTTTATCTGTTAATCCTTAGGAGAAAGAGGGGGATCTTCATCTCCATGTTACACAAAAATTAGAAAAACAGAGGGAGGGAGAGGAGGAGTAAGTGCACATTTCAAAATGCAAGAACAGCACAGAATTATGAGCTGGGAGTGATGCTGGAGTGAGCAGGGCGGCCTGATCTCCATGTGGCTTGCTCAGAGTGGGTAAACCAGGTTGGCTGAAATGAGGGTTTATGTGCAGAAAAGCTTCTGAAAGTTGGTTTTAAGGAGAGTGGTGACTTGTGCAAAATGATGCTTTAAATATCAATTTGGCTGGGGTGTGCAGGAAGGATGGGGAGGGAAAGACCAAAGGTAGGTAACGGACATTTGCCAGATGATAACGGTGGGGAGAGGGGCAGGTGTAAAGAGGAGGTAGATCTTTCAGGGGCCCCTGCTTGATGCCGCCTGCTGTCCCAACTGCATCCTAGCATTCTCTCTTCACTCTTGATAGAGACAGGCCTGAAATGACAGGCCACTTGCAGGCAATGCCCAGGGCACCACCCAGTCAGTCCAACTGGTCACATAGAGGGTTCTGGTGGACAATGGAGTGCTGGTTAAATGTTAAATGTTTCACATAGCAAAGACAGGGGCTGGACAGAGGCATGGCCGGAACTCCCACCATGACCTCTCCAGCCCATCATATCTGTCATTTGGAAATCTCTGGCCTATCAAGACCCACTTAGTAACAATTATGGCTTTCCCATGTTTATTGATCAAAACTAGGCATAATGGCCATGCTGAGCTTCTGATCAGCTGAAACAGCCAGTGTTACCAGGATGAGTTCATGTTAGCCCAGCCATAAATGTTTAGGAAACTTCAAAACAGCCTAGACTGCCTCCTTCCCCACTAGCTCTCAGGAGCCCGAGGGAAGCCAGGACTAAAGAGATCCCTGAGGCCCCAGACAAACACTTTCCAAGCGCCCAGCTGACCATCAGCCTGAGCCCATCCCTGAGGCTCCGGGTGTGGGGAGCGGGGAGTGAGGGCACTGAGACAGAATGGCCTTCAAGCTCTGCTCAGCCAAAGCAAGCAGGCTGACATTGGAAGCTGTCGAGGGATGCACAAAAACCCAGCACGGGCCAGGCGCGGAGTCTCACGCCTGTAATCCCAGCACTTTGGGAGGGCCAAGGTGGGTAGATCACGAGGTCAGGAGATCAAGACCATCCTGGTCAACATGGTGAAACCCTGTCTGTACTAAAAATACAAAAAATTAGCCAGGCATGGTGGCACACACCTGTAGTCCAGCTACTCAGGAGGCTGAGGCAGGGAATTGCTTGAACCCGGGAGGCAGAACTTGCAGTGAGCTGAGATCATGCCACGGCATTCCAGCCTGGCGGCACAGCAAAACTCCATCTCAAAAAAAAAAAAGCCCAGCACAGGGCCCACAGCCTAGCTGCACACTAGGAAGTTATAATCACCTGGGGAGCTTTAAAACATGCCACCATTGGGGCTGACTAAACTGGTCCGGTGGGACACAGGCAATGGTACTGTTTAAACAAGGCCCACCTGAACTCCTAGCTGGCAGGTGGGGAAGACAGACAGAATGTGGAAGCGCAGAATGACACTGCTGCTACAGGAGGCTCAGGATGGTGTCCAAGAGGAAGTGTCCTTGTGTGGGACACTGCATCCGCAGCATATACAGCCCAGGCTGCAAGGGGCGGAGGAAGGGAGCCCCTGCTCAATGAGAGGTCCCACTGCGGAGCCACGGTTGGCCTGGTCCTGCTGGGGCTGGGGCTAGCGCTGGCTGTCATTGTGCTGGCTGTGGTCCTCTCTCGACACCAGGCCCCCTGTGGCTCCCAGGCCTTTGCCCACACTGCTGTTGCCGCCGACTCCAAGGTCTGCTCAAAATATTGTACGGTGAGTGAGATGTGGGAGGAAGCTGGGTGGCCCTTGGCAGCCAGCCCCTCCTGGAGAAGGCGTTGTGTGTGAGAGAGAGTGTGTGTGAGCGTGTTGTGTGTGTGATTATGTGTGAGTGTGAGTGTGTGCGTATATGTGTATGAGTGTGTGGGGTGTGTGTGTGATTGTGTTTGGGTGTGTGTATGTGTGAGTTTGTGGAGGTGTGTGAGAGTATATGTGAGTGTGAGTGTGTGGGGAGTGTGGGTGGGTGTGAATGTGTGTGATTGTTGTTTCGGTG
>NW_022096173.1:0-2108 GCF_006542625.1 Nomascus leucogenys
ACATAAAAACTACACAGAAGCTATCTGTGAAACTTCTCTCTATTCTGTGCATTCAACTAACGGAGTTGAACCTTACTTTTGATTGAGAAATTCTGAAACACTCTTTCTGTAGAAAATGCAAGTGGACCTTCGGAGCGCTAAGAGGCCTAGAGCGGAAAAAGTAATACCTTCAAATAAAAACTACACAGAAGCATTCTGTGAAACTTCTTTCTGTTCTGTGCATTCAACTAACAGAGTTTAACCTTACTTTTGATTGAGCAGTTCTGAAACACTCTTTCTGTAGAAAATGCAATTGGACATTCAGGGCGATAAGAGGCCTATAGTGGAAAAGGAATATTTTCAAATAAAAACTGCACAGAAGAAATCTGTGAAATTCTTACTGTTCTGTGCATTCAACTAACAGAGTTGAACCTCAGTTTTGATTGAGCAGTTCTGAAACACTCTTTCTGTAAAAAATACAAGTGGACATTCAGGGCGCTAAGAGGACTATAGTGGAAAAAGGAAAAAATTTCACATTAAAGCTACACAGAAACTATCTGTGAAACTTCTCTCTATTCTGTGCATTCAACTAACGGAGTTGAACCTTACTTTGATTGAAATTCTGAAACACTCTTCTGTAAAAAAAAACCTAAAAAAAAAAAAAAAAAAAAAAAAAATTCTGAAATTTTTCTTCGTGCATTCAACTAACAGAGTTAACCTTATTTGATGAGCAGTCTGAAACACTCTTCTGTAGAAAATGCAAGTGGACATTCGGAGCGCTAAGAGGCCTATAGCGGAAAAAGGTAATACCTTCAAATAAAAACCTGACACAGAAGGCAAATTCTGTGAAACTTCTTTCTGTTCTGTGCATTCAACTAACAGAGTTTAACCTTCTTTTGATTGAGCATGTTCTGAAACACTCTTTCTGTAGAAAATGCAATTGGGACATTCAGGGCCGCTAAGAGGACCTATAGTGGAAAAAGGAATATTTCAAATAAAAACTGCACAGAAGAAATCTGTGAAACTTCTTACTGTTCTGTGCATTCAAATAACGGAGTTGAACCTTACTTTTGATTGAGAAGATCTGAAACACTCTTTCTGTAGAAAATGCAAGTGGACCTTCGGAGCGCTAAGAGGCCTATAGCGGAAAAAGTAATACCTTCAAATACAAACTACACAGAAGCATTCTGTGAAACTTCTTTCTGTTCTTTGCATTCATCTAACAGAGTTGAACCTTACCTTTGATTGAGCACTTCTGAAACACCCTTTCTATAGAAAATGCAATGGGACATTCAGGGAGCTGAGAGGCCTATAGTAGAAAAAGGAATATTTTCAAATAAAAACTACACAGAAGATATCTGTGAAACTTGTCTCTATTCTGTGCATTCAACTAACAGAGTTGAACCTTAGTTTTGATTGAGCAGTTCTGAAACACTCTTTCTGTAGAAAATGCAAGTGGACATTCCTGGCGCTAAGAGGCCCATAGTAGGAAAAGGAATATCTTCAAACAAAAACTACACAGAAGCAATCTGTGAAACTTCTTTCTGTTCTGTGCATTCAACTAAACAGAGTTGAAACCTTACTGTTTTGATTGAGCCAGTTCTGAAACACTCTTTCTGTAGAAAATGCAATTGGACATTCAGGGCGCTAAGAGGCCTATAGTGGAAAAGGAATATTTTCAAATAAAAACTGCACAGAAGAAATCTGTGAAACTTCTTACTGTTCTGTGCATTCAACTAACCCAGTTGAACCTCAGTTTTGATTGAGCAGTTCTGAAACACTCTTTCTGTAGAAAATACAAGTGGACATTCAGGGCGTTAAGAGGACTATGGTGGAAAAAGGAAAAAATTTCAAAATAAAGCTACACAGAAACTATCTGTGAAACTTCTCTCTATTCTGTGCATTCAACTAACGGAGTTGAACCTTACTTTTGATTGAGAAGTTCTGAAACACTCTTTTCTGTAGAAAATGCAAATGGACTTTCGGAGCGCTAAGAGGCCTATAGCGGAAAAAGTAATACTCTTCAAATAAAAACTACACAGAAGCATTCTGTGAAACTTCTTTCTGTTCTGTGCATTCAACTAACAGGAGTTTAACCTTACTTTTGATTGAGCATTTTCTGAAACACT
>NW_022096174.1:0-9725 GCF_006542625.1 Nomascus leucogenys
CATTCAACTAACAGAGTTGAAGCTTACTTTTGATTGAGCAGTTCTGAGACTCTCTTTCTGTAGAAACTGCAAGTTGACATTCCGAGCGCTAAAGGGCTTATAGTAGAAAAAGGTATATCTTTAAATAAAAACTACACAGAAGTATTCTGTGAAACTTCTTTCTGTTCTGTGCATTCAACTAACAGGGTTGAAGCTTACTTTTGATTGAGCAGTTCTGAAACACTCTTTCTGCAGAAAGTGCAAGTGGACATTCTGAACGCTAAGGTGCGTATACTGGGAAAAGATATATGTTCAAATAAAAACTACACAGAAGCATTCTGTGAAACTTCTTTCTGTTCTGTGCATTCAGCTAACAGAGTTGAAGCTTACTTTTGACTGAGCAGTTCTGAAACACACTTTCTGTAGAAACTGCATGTGGACATTTGGAGCGCTAAGATGTCTATAGTGGAAAAAGGAATATCTTCAAATGAAAACTACACAGAAGCATTCTGTGAAACTTCCTTCCGTTCTGTGCATTCAACTAACAGAGTTGAAGCTTACTTTTGATTGAGCTGTTCTGAAACACTCTTCCTGTACTAACTGCAACTGGACATTATGAACGCTAAGGGGCCTATACTGGAAAAAGGAATATCTCCCAATAAAAACTATACGGAAGCATTATGTGAAACTTCTTTCTGTTCTGTGCATTCAACTAACAGAGTTGAAGCTTCCTTTTGATTGACCAGTTCTGAAACACTCTTTCTGTAGAAACTGCAAGTGGACATTCGGAGCGCTAAGGGGCCTAGAGTGGCAAAAGGAGTATCTTCAAATAAAAACTACACAGAAGTATTCTGTGAAAATTCTTTCTTTTCTGTCCATTCAACTAACAGAGTTGAAGCTTACTTTTGATTGAGCAGTTCTGAAACACTCCTTCTGTAGGAACTGCAAGTTGACATTCGGAGTACTAAAGGGCCTATAGTGGTAAAAAGTATATCTTCAAATAAAAACTACACAGAAGCATTCTGTGAAACTTCTTTCTGTTGTGTGCATTCAACTAACAGAGTTGAAGCCTACTTTTGATTGAGCAGTTCTCTAACACTCTTTCTGTAGAAACTACAAGTTGACATTCCGAGCGCTAAGGGGCCTATAGTGGAAAAAGTAATATCTCCAAATAAAAACTACACAGAAGCATTCTGTGAAACTACTTTCTGTTCTGTTCATTCAACTAGCAGAGTTGAAGCTTACTTTTGACTGAGCAGTTCTGAAACACACTTTCTGTAGAAACAGCAAGTGGACATTCGGAGCGCTTAAGGGCCTTAGGGAAAAAGGAATATCTTCAAATAAAAACTACACAGAAGCATTCTGTGAAACTTCTTTCTGTTCTGTCCATTCAACTAACAGAGTTGAAGCTTACTTCTGATTGAGCAGTTCTGAAACAGTCTTTCTGTAGAATCTGCAATTTGACATTCCGAGCGCTAAAGGGCCTATAGTGGACAAAGGGATATCTTTAAATAAAACTACACAAAAGCATTCTGTGAAACAACTTTCTGTTCCGTGCATTCAACCAACAGAGGTGAAGCTTACTTTCGACTGAGTAGTTCTGAAACACCCTTTCTGTAGAAACTGCAGGTGGACATTTGGAGCGCCAAGGGCCTATGGTCGAAAAAGGAATATCTTCAAATAAAAACTACACAGAAGAATTCTGTGAAACTTCTTTCTGTTCTGTCCATTCAACTAACAGAGTTGAAGCTTACTTTTGATTGAGCAGTTCTGAGACTCTCTTTCTGTAGAAACTGCAAGTTGACATTCCGAGCGCTAAAGGCTTATAGTAGAAAAAGGTATATCTTTAAATAAAAACTACACAGAAGTATTCTGTGAAACTTCTTTCTGTTCTGTGCATTCAACTAACAGGGTTGAAGCTTACTTTTGATTGAGCAGTTCTGAAACACTCTTTCTGCAGAAAGTGCAAGTGGACATTCTGAACGCTAAGGTGCGTATACTGGAAAAGATAATGTTCAAATAAAAACTACACAGAAGCATTCTGTGAAACTTCTTTCTGTTCTGTGCATTCAGCTAACAGAGTTGAAGCTTACTTTTGACTGAGCAGTTCTGAAACACACTTTCTGTAGAAACTGCATGTGGACATTTGGAGCGCTAAGATGTCTATAGTGGAAAAAGGAATATCTTCAAATAAAACTACACAGAAGCATTCTGTGAAACTTCCTTCCGTTCTGTGCATTCAACTAACAGAGTTGAAGCTTACTTTTGATTGAGCTGTTCTGAAACACTCTTCCTGTACTAACTGCAACTGGACATTATGAACGCTAAGGGGCCTATACTGGAAAAAGGAATATCTCCCAATAAAAACTATACGGAAGCATTATGTGAAACTTCTTTCTGTTCTGTGCATTCAACTAACAGAGTTGAAGCTTCCTTTTGATTGACCAGTTCTGAAACACTCTTTCTGTAGAAACTGCAAGTGGACATTCGGAGCGCTAAGGGGCCTAGAGTGGCAAAAGGAGTATCTTCAAATAAAAACTACACAGAAGTATTCTGTGAAAATTCTTTCTTTTCTGTCCATTCAACTAACAGAGTTGAAGCTTACTTTTGATTGAGCAGTTCTGAAACACTCCTTCTGTAGGAACTGCAAGTTGACATTCGGAGTACTAAAGGGCCTATAGTGGTAAAAAGTATATCTTCAAATAAAAACTACACAGAAGCATTCTGTGAAACTTCTTTCTGTTGTGTGCATTCAACTAACAGAGTTGAAGCCTACTTTTGATTGAGCAGTTCTCTAACACTCTTTCTGTAGAAACTACAAGTTGACATTCCGAGCGCTAAGGGGCCTATAGTGGAAAAAGTAATATCTCCAAATAAAAACTACACAGAAGCATTCTGTGAAACTACTTTCTGTTCTGTTCATTCAACTAGCAGAGTTGAAGCTTACTTTTGACTGAGCAGTTCTGAAACACACTTTCTGTAGAAACAGCAAGTGGACATTCGGAGCGCTTAAGGGCCTTTAGGGGAAAAAGGAATATCTTCAAATAAAAACTACACAGAAGCATTCTGTGAAACTTCTTTCTGTTCTGTCCATTCAACTAACAGAGTTGAAGCTTACTTCTGATTGAGCAGTTCTGAAACAGTCTTTCTGTAGAATCTGCAATTTGACATTCCGAGCGCTAAAGGGCCTATAGTGGACAAAGGGATATCTTTAAATAAAACTACACAAAAGCATTCTGTGAAACAACTTTCTGTTCCGTGCATTCAACCAACAGAGGTGAAGCTTACTTTCGACTGAGTAGTTCTGAAACACCCTTTCTGTAGAAACTGCAGGTGGACATTTGGAGCGCCAAGGGGCCTATGGTCGAAAAAGGAATATCTTCAAATAAAAACTACACAGAAGAATTCTGTGAAACTTCTTTCTGTTCTGTCCATTCAACTAACAGAGTTGAAGCTTACTTTTGATTGAGCAGTTCTGAGACTCTCTTTCTGTAGAAACTGCAAGTTGACATTCCGAGCGCTAAAGGGCTTATAGTAGAAAAAGGTATATCTTTAAATAAAAACTACACAGAAGTATTCTGTGAAACTTCTTTCTGTTCTGTGCATTCAACTAACAGGGTTGAAGCTTACTTTTGATTGAGCAGTTCTGAAACACTCTTTCTGCAGAAAGTGCAAGTGGACATTCTGAACGCTAAGGTGCGTATACTGGAAAAGATAATGTTCAAATAAAAACTACACAGAAGCATTCTGTGAAACTTCTTTCTGTTCTGTGCATTCAGCTAACAGAGTTGAAGCTTACTTTTGACTGAGCAGTTCTGAAACACACTTTCTGTAGAAACTGCATGTGGACATTTGGAGCGCTAAGATGTCTATAGTGGAAAAAGGAATATCTTCAAATGAAAACTACACAGAAGCATTCTGTGAAACTTCCTTCCGTTCTGTGCATTCAACTAACAGAGTTGAAGCTTACTTTTGATTGAGCTGTTCTGAAACACTCTTCCTGTACTAACTGCAACTGGACATTATGAACGCTAAGGGGCCTATACTGGAAAAAGGAATATCTCCCAATAAAAACTATACGGAAGCATTATGTGAAACTTCTTTCTGTTCTGTGCATTCAACTAACAGAGTTGAAGCTTCCTTTTGATTGACCAGTTCTGAAACACTCTTTCTGTAGAAACTGCAAGTGGACATTCGGAGCGCTAAGGGGCCTAGAGTGGCAAAAGGAGTATCTTCAAATAAAAACTACACAGAAGTATTCTGTGAAAATTCTTTCTTTTCTGTCCATTCAACTAACAGAGTTGAAGCTTACTTTTGATTGAGCAGTTCTGAAACACTCCTTCTGTAGGAACTGCAAGTTGACATTCGGAGTACTAAAGGGCCTATAGTGGTAAAAAGTATATCTTCAAATAAAAACTACACAGAAGCATTCTGTGAAACTTCTTTCTGTTGTGTGCATTCAACTAACAGAGTTGAAGCCTACTTTTGATTGAGCAGTTCTCTAACACTCTTTCTGTAGAAACTACAAGTTGACATTCCGAGCGCTAAGGGGCCTATAGTGGAAAAAGTAATATCTCCAAATAAAAACTACACAGAAGCATTCTGTGAAACTACTTTCTGTTCTGTTCATTCAACTAGCAGAGTTGAAGCTTACTTTTGACTGAGCAGTTCTGAAACACACTTTCTGTAGAAACAGCAAGTGGACATTCGGAGCGCTTAAGGGCCTTTAGGGAAAAAGGAATATCTTCAAATAAAAACTACACAGAAGCATTCTGTGAAACTTCTTTCTGTTCTGTCCATTCAACTAACAGAGTTGAAGCTTACTTTTGATTGAGCAGTTCTGAAACAGTCTTTCTGTAGAATCTGCAATTTGACATTCCGAGCGCTAAAGGGCCTATAGTGGACAAAGGATATCTTTAAATAAAAACTACACAAAAGCATTCTGTGAAACTTCTTTCTGTTCTGTGCATTCAACTAACAGAGTTGAAGCTTAAAAAAAAAAAAAATAAGAAGTTCTGAAACATCTTTCTGTAGAAACTGCAATTGACATTCGAGCGCTAAAGGGCTATAGTGAAAAGGATATCTTAAATAAAAACTACACAAAGATTCTGTGAAACTTCTTTCTGTTCTGTGCATTCAACTAACAGGGTTGAAGCTTACTTTTGATTGAGCAGTTCTGAAACACTCTTTCTGCAGAAAGTGCAAGTGGACATTCTGAACGCTAAGGTGCGTATACTGGAAAAAGGAATATGTTCAAATAAAAACTACACAGAAGCATTCTGTGAAACTTCTTTCTGTTCTGTGCATTCAGCTAACAGAGTTGAAGCTTACTTTTGACTGAGCAGTTCTGAAACACACTTTCTGTAGAAACTGCATGTGGACATTTGGAGCGCTAAGATGTCTATAGTGGAAAAAGGAATATCTTCAAATAAAAACTACACAGAAGCATTCTGTGAAACTTCCTTCCGTTCTGTGCATTCAACTAACAGAGTTGAAGCTTACTTTTGATTGAGCTGTTCTGAAACACTCTTCCTGTACTAACTGCAACTGGACATTATGAACGCTAAGGGGCCTATACTGGAAAAAGGAATATCTCCCAATAAAAACTATACGGAAGCATTATGTGAAACTTCTTTCTGTTCTGTGCATTCAACTAACAGAGTTGAAGCTTCCTTTTGATTGACCAGTTCTGAAACACTCTTTCTGTAGAAACTGCAAGTGGACATTCGGAGCGCTAAGGGGCCTAGAGTGGCAAAAGGAGTATCTTCAAATAAAAACTACACAGAAGTATTCTGTGAAAATTCTTTCTTTTCTGTCCATTCAACTAACAGAGTTGAAGCTTACTTTTGATTGAGCAGTTCTGAAACACTCCTTCTGTAGGAACTGCAAGTTGACATTCGGAGTACTAAAGGGCCTATAGTGGTAAAAAGTATATCTTCAAATAAAAACTACACAGAAGCATTCTGTGAAACTTCTTTCTGTTGTGTGCATTCAACTAACAGAGTTGAAGCCTACTTTTGATTGAGCAGTTCTCTAACACTCTTTCTGTAGAAACTACAAGTTGACATTCCGAGCGCTAAGGGGCCTATAGTGGAAAAAGTAATATCTCCAAATAAAAACTACACAGAAGCATTCTGTGAAACTACTTTCTGTTCTGTTCATTCAACTAGCAGAGTTGAAGCTTACTTTTGACTGAGCAGTTCTGAAACACACTTTCTGTAGAAACAGCAAGTGGACATTCGGAGCGCTTAAGGGCCTTTAGGGGAAAAAGGAATATCTTCAAATAAAAACTACACAGAAGCATTCTGTGAAACTTCTTTCTGTTCTGTCCATTCAACTAACAGAGTTGAAGCTTACTTCTGATTGAGCAGTTCTGAAACAGTCTTTCTGTAGAATCTGCAATTTGACATTCCGAGCGCTAAAGGGCCTATAGTGGACAAAGGGATATCTTTAAATAAAACTACACAAAAGCATTCTGTGAAACAACTTTCTGTTCCGTGCATTCAACCAACAGAGGTGAAGCTTACTTTCGACTGAGTAGTTCTGAAACACCCTTTCTGTAGAAACTGCAGGTGGACATTTGGAGCGCCAAGGGGCCTATGGTCGAAAAAGGAATATCTTCAAATAAAAACTACACAGAAGAATTCTGTGAAACTTCTTTCTGTTCTGTCCATTCAACTAACAGAGTTGAAGCTTACTTTTGATTGAGCAGTTCTGAGACTCTCTTTCTGTAGAAACTGCAAGTTGACATTCCGAGCGCTAAAGGGCTTATAGTAGAAAAAGGTATATCTTTAAATAAAAACTACACAGAAGTATTCTGTGAAACTTCTTTCTGTTCTGTGCATTCAACTAACAGGGTTGAAGCTTACTTTTGATTGAGCAGTTCTGAAACACTCTTTCTGCAGAAAGTGCAAGTGGACATTCTGAACGCTAAGGTGCGTATACTGGGAAAAGATACATGTTCAAATAAAAACTACACAGAAGCATTCTGTGAAACTTCTTTCTGTTCTGTGCATTCAGCTAACAGAGTTGAAGCTTACTTTTGACTGAGCAGTTCTGAAACACACTTTCTGTAGAAACTGCATGTGGACATTTGGAGCGCTAAGATGTCTATAGTGGAAAAAGGAATATCTTCAAATAAAAACTACACAGAAGGATTCTGTGAAACTTCCTTCCGTTCTGTGCATTCAACTAACAGAGTTGAAGCTTACTTTTGATTGAGCTGTTCTGAAACACTCTTCCTGTACTAACTGCAACTGGACATTATGAACGCTAAGGGGCCTATACTGGAAAAAGGAATATCTCCCAATAAAAACTATACGGAAGCATTATGTGAAACTTCTTTCTGTTCTGTGCATTCAACTAACAGAGTTGAAGCTTCCTTTTGATTGACCAGTTCTGAAACACTCTTTCTGTAGAAACTGCAAGTGGACATTCGGAGCGCTAAGGGGCCTAGAGTGGCAAAAGGAGTATCTTCAAATAAAAACTACACAGAAGTATTCTGTGAAAATTCTTTCTTTTCTGTCCATTCAACTAACAGAGTTGAAGCTTACTTTTGATTGAGCAGTTCTGAAACACTCCTTCTGTAGGAACTGCAAGTTGACATTCGGAGTACTAAAGGGCCTATAGTGGTAAAAAGTATATCTTCAAATAAAAACTACACAGAAGCATTCTGTGAAACTTCTTTCTGTTGTGTGCATTCAACTAACAGAGTTGAAGCCTACTTTTGATTGAGCAGTTCTCTAACACTCTTTCTGTAGAAACTACAAGTTGACATTCCGAGCGCTTAAGGGCCTATAGTGGAAAAAGTAATATCTCCAAATAAAAACTACACAGAAGCATTCTGTGAAACTACTTTCTGTTCTGTTCATTCAACTAGCAGAGTTGAAGCTTACTTTTGACTGAGCAGTTCTGAAACACACTTTCTGTAGAAACAGCAAGTGGACATTCGGAGCGCTAAGGGGCCTATAGTGGAAAAAGGAATATCTTCAAATAAAAACTACACAGAAGCATTCTGTGAAACTTCTTTCTGTTCTGTCCATTCAACTAACAGAGTTGAAGCTTACTTTTGATTGAGCAGTTCTGAAACACTCTTTCTGTAGAACTGCAACTTGGACATTATGAAGCGCTAAAGGGGCCTATAGTGGAAAAAGGAATATCTTCAAATAAAAACTATACGGAAGCATTATGTGAAACTTCTTTCTGTTCTGTGCATTCAACTAACAGAGTTGAAGCTTCCTTTTGATTGACCAGTTCTGAAACACTCTTTCTGTAGAAACTGCAAGTGGACATTCGGAGCGCCAAGGGGCCTAGAGTGGCAAAAGGATATCTTCAAATAAAAACTACACAGAAGTATTCTGTGAAAATTCTTTCTTTTCTGTCCATTCAACTAACAGAGTTGAAGCTTACTTTTGATTGAGCAGTTCTGAAACACTCATTCTGTAGAAACTGCAAGTTGACATTCGGAGCTAAAGGGCCTATAGTGGAAAAAGTATATCTTCAAATAAAAACTACACAGAAGTATTCTGTGAAACTTCTTTCTGTTCTGTGCATTCAACTAACAGGTTGAAGCTTACTTTTGATTGAGCAGTTCTGAACACTCTTTCTGTAGAAACTGCAAGTTGACATTCCGAGCGCTAAGGGCTTATAGTGGAAAAAGATAATTTTCAAATAAAAACTACACAGAAGCATTCTGTGAAACTTCTTTCTGTTCTGTGCATTCAACTAACAGAGTTGAAGCTTACTTTTGACTGAGCAGTTCTGAAACACACTTTCTGTAGAAACTGCATGTGGACATTTGGAGCGCTAAGATGTCTATAGTGGAAAAAGGAATATCTTCAAATGAAAACTACACAGAAGCATTCTGTGAAACTTCCTTCCGTTCTGTGCATTCAACTAACAGAGTTGAAGCTTACTTTTGATTGAGCTGTTCTGAAACACTCTTCCTGTACTAACTGCAACTGGACATTATGAACGCTAAGGGGCCTATACTGGAAAAAGGAATATCTCCCAATAAAAACTATACGGAAGCATTATGTGAAACTTCTTTCTGTTCTGTGCATTCAACTAACAGAGTTGAAGCTTACTTTTGATTGACCAGTTCTGAAACACTCTTTCTGTAGAAACTGCAAGTGGACATTCGGAGCGCTAAGGGGCCTAGAGTGGCAAAAGGAGTATCTTCAAATAAAAACTACACAGAAGTATTCTGTGAAAATTCTTTCTTTTCTGTCCATTCAACTAACAGAGTTGAAGCTTACTTTTGATTGAGCAGTTCTGAAACACTCCTTCTGTAGGAACTGCAAGTTGACATTCGGAGTACTAAAGGGCCTATAGTGGAAAAAAGATATCTTCAAATAAAAACTAACAGAAGCATTCTGTGAAAACTTCTTTCTGTTGTGTGCATTCAACTAACAGAGTTGAAGCTTACTTTTGATTGAGCAGTTCTGAACACTCTTTCTGTGAACTGCAAGTTGACATTCGGAGCGCTAAGGGGCCTATAGTGGAAAAAGTATATCTTCAAAAAAAACTACACAGAAGCATTCTGTGAAACTTTCTTTTTGTTCATTCAACTACAGAGTTGAAGCCTACTTTTGATTGAGCAGTTCTGAAACACTTTCTGTAGAAACTGCTAGTTGACATTCGGCGTATAAGGGCCTAGGGGAAAAAGTATATCTTCAAATAAAAACTACACAGAAGCATTCTGTGAAACTTCTTTCTGTTGTGTCCATTCAACTAACAGAGTTGAA
>NW_022096175.1:0-37907 GCF_006542625.1 Nomascus leucogenys
CTCCCTAGTGAGATGAAACCAGTACCTCAAGCAGAAATGCAGAAATCACCCGTCTTCTGTGTCGCTGGGGCTGGGAGCTGGAGACCGGAGCTGTTCCTATTCGGCCATCTTGGCTCCACCCCCCCTGTTTCCTGACTTTTTAATGATCGCTATTCTTACTGGTGTAAGATGGTATCTCATTGTGGTTTTGATTTGCATTTCTCTGATGGCCAGTGATGAGCGTTTTTTCATGTGTCTTTTGGCTGCATAAATGTCTTCTTTTGAGAAGTGTCTGTTCATATCCTTTGCCCACTTTTTGATGGGGTTGTTTGTTTTTTTCTTGTAAATTTGTTTAATTTCCTTGTAGATTCTGGATATTAGCCCTTTGTCAGATGAGTAGATTGTAAAAATTTTCTCCCATTCTGTAGGTTTCCTGTTCACTCTGATGGTAGTTTCTTTTGCTGTGCAGAAGCTCTTTAGTTTAATTAGATCCCATTTGTCAATTTTGGCTTTTGTTGCCATTGCTTTTGGTGTTTTAGACATGAAGTCCTTGCCCATGCCTATGTCCTGAATGGTATTGCCTAGGTTTTCTTCTAGGGCTTTTATGGTTTTAGGTCTAACATGTAAGTCTTTAATCTATCCTGAATTAATTTTTTGTATAAGGTGTAAGGAAGGGATCCAGTTTCAGCTTTCTACATATGGCTAGCCAGTTTTCCCAGCAGCATTTATTAAATAGGGAATCCTTCCCCCATTTCTTGTTTTTGTCAGATTTGTCAAAGATCAGATGGTTGTAGATACGCAGCATTATTTCTGAGGGCTCTGTTCTGTTCCATTGGTCTATATCTCTGTTTTAGTACCAGTACCATGCTGTTTTGGTTACTGTAGCCTTTTAGTATAGTTTGACATCAGGTAGCGTGATGCCTCCAGCTTTGTTCTTTTGGCTTAGGATTGACTTGGCAATGCGGGCTCTTTTTTGGTTCCATATGAACTTTAAAGTAGTTTTTTCCAATTCTGTGAAGAAAGTCATTGGTAGCTTGATGGGGATGAATCTATAAATTACCTTAGGCAGTATGGCCATTTTCATGATATTAATTCTTCCTACCTATGAGCATGGAATGTTCTTCCATTTGTTTGTATCCTCTTTTATTTCATTGAGCAGTGGTTTGTAGTTCTCTTTGAAGAGGTCCTTCACATCCCTTGTAAGTTGGATTCCTAGGTATTTTATTCTCTTTGAAGCAATTATGAATGGGAGTTCACTCATGATTTGGCTGTCTGTTATTGGTGTGTAGGAATGCTTGTGATTTTTGCATATTGATTGAATATTAACTTTAAATGTAAATGGGCTAAATGCTCCAATTAAAAGACACAGACTGGCAAATTGGATAAAGAGTCAAGACCCATCAGTGTGCTGTATTCAGGAAACCCATCTCACGTGCAGAGACACACATAGACTCAAAATAAAGGGATGGAGGAAGATCTACCAAGCAAATGGAAAACAAAGGCAGGGGTTGCAATCCTAATCTCTGATAAAATAGACTTTAAACCAACAAAGATCAAAAGAGACAAAGAAGGCCATTACATAATGGTAAAGGGATCAATTCAACAAGAAAAGCTAACTATCTTAAATATATATGCACCCAACACAGGAGCACCCAGATTCATAAAGCAAGTCCTGAGTGACCTACAAAGAGACTTAAACTCCCACACAATAATAATGGGAGATTTTAACACCCCACTGTCAACATTAGACAGATCAATGAGACAGAAAGTTGATAAGGATACCCAGGAATTGAACTCGGCTCTGCACAAAGTGGACCTAATAGACATCTACAGAACTCTCCACCCCAAATCAACAGAATATACATTTTTTTCAGCACCACACCACACCTATTCCAAAACTGACCACATAGTTGGAAGTAAAGCTGTCCTCAGCAAATGTAAAAGAACAGAAATTATAACAAACTGTCTCTCAGACCACAGTGCAATCAAACTAGAACTCAGGATTAAGAAACTCACTCAAAACCACTCAACTACATGGAAACTGAACAACTTGCTCCTGAATGACTACTGGGTACATAATGAAATGAAGGCAGAAATAAAGATGTTCTTTGAAACCAATGAGAACAAAGACACAACATACCAGAATCTCTGGGACACATTCAAAGCAGTGTGTAGAGGGAAATTTATAGCACTAAATGCCCACAAGAGAAAGCAGGAAAGATCCAAAATTGACACCCTAATATCACAATTAAAAGAACTAGAAAAGCAAGAGCAAACACATTCAAAAGCTAGCAGAAGGCAAGAAATAACTAAAATCAGAGCAGAACTGAAGGAAATAGAGACACAAAAAACCCTTCAAAAATTAATGAATCCAGGAGCTGGTATTTTGAAAAGATCAACAAAATTGATAGACCACTAGCAAGACTAATAAAGAAGAAAAGAGAGAAGAATCAAATAGACACAATAAAAAATGATAAAGGGGATATCACCACTGATCCCACAGAAATACAAACTACCATCAGAGAATACTACAAACACCTCTACGCAAATAAACTAGAAAATCTAGAAGAAATGGATAAATTTCTCAACAAATACACTCTCCCAAGACTAAACCAGGAAGAAGTTGAATCTCTGAATAGACCAATAACAGGCTCTGAAATTGTGGCAATAATCAATAGCTTACCAACCAAAAAGAGTCCAGGACCTGATGGATTCACAGCCGAATTCTACCAGAGGTTACAAGGAGGAACTGGTACCATTCCTTCTGAAACTATTCCAGTAGATAGAAAAAGAGGGAATCCTCCTTAACACATTTTATGAGGCCAGCATCATTCTGATACCAAAGCCTGGCAGAGACACAACCAAAAAAGAGAATTTCAGACCAATATCCTTGATGAACATTGATGCAAAAATCCTCAATAAAATACTGGCAAACCGAATCCAGCAGCACATCAAAAAGCTTATCCACCATGATCAAGTGGGCTTCATCCCTGGATGCAAGGCTGGTTCAACATACGCAAATCAATAAATGTAATCCAGCATATAAACAGAACCAAAGACAAAACCACATGATTATCTCAATAGATGCAGAAAAGGCCCTTGACAAAATTCAACAAGGCTTCATGCTAAAAACTCTCAATAAATTAGGTATTAATGGGATGTATCTCAAAATAATAAGAGCTATCTATGCTATTTATGACAATTGGAACATTTGGGAAAAAATAAGCCTAAACTTCTTTGTAACCCATAAATAAAAATAAATTATCAGATTGGCACTACATTTTTGGGGATCATATCCAAAGGAAAATAGACCTTCACATATACTGAAAGTGTGAATCAGTGTAGGCCTTTTGGCCATCTCTATCAGAGTTGGAAATCTGCATCTCTTTATCCAATGATTCTATTTATACCACTCTATCCTTCAGAAGTAGTCATATTTGTGTAGTACACAGTATGTGTTGCTTGTAATACGAACCAAACCAACCAACCAAACAAAGCAACCCATAGAGGGAACAATCTCAATACGCGCATGTAGGTGAAAGACTAAACAATTTATGGTGCAGTTTCTGTTACTCAATAGCATGCACTCTCTAAAGATATAAGATGGCTAATGTTAGCCAACAATTATTAGCACTCAGTACATGCCACATACTCAGCTAGGTGCTTTGCCTGTTTTTAAAAATCATTGTATTCTCCCCAAATCCTAAGTGATAGGCACTATAATTATTCCAATTTTATAGATTAAAAATTAGAGTTTAGCCAAGTTAAGTGACTTACCAGATCCCGCCATGAGTAAGTGGTAGAGCTGAAATTTGAATTCAGGCAGTCTGATGGCAGAGCTGGAGCCATTTATTGCCGAGTGATGCCATCGCTATTATACCACTGTTTATGATGTTTTACTAAGTGACAAAAGTAAGTTGTAGAACAATGTATATAGAATAATCCTATTTTTGTCACAGAAAATAACTCTTATATGTTGTGTTTATTTTGGTGTGTGTGTTTATGCATATGTGGCTGCCTCTTGAAGTGGGTTGGAGCGAGAAGTAGCTTCCATATTTAACTTTATATTACATATATATTTAATGGACGAAAATTGTATATATCTATAGTGCACAACATGTTTTGAAATATGTATACATTGTGGAATGGCTAAGTTGAGCTATTTAACATGTGCGCTCTCTCATATAGTTATCTTTTTTTGGTGTGGTGAGATTATATTGCTTGTATTTAAAAATAATGAACATATGATTTTTTTACATGAATTTTATAATTAAAAGTGTGAAAGTTCTGAACAATTTCATCCCCCAGCCAACTTTTTTCTCTCCATAGATCTATATACACACCATATATTGTACTGGGGCCATACTATCCCTCACAGACTGTTACAATGGATGTTTTTGTGTGTATTGCACTCATGAGAGAATTTCTAAGGCATGGAATAGATTCTGAGGTACAAAATGCAAAGTTGGAATTTATGAACATTGAAAATCTTAATTGATACTTACAACCTGAGACAACTACCCTTCATCCTACTCCTGGGGAATGTATCTATTTGACTCTCTGGACTCTTTCCCCAGTTTCTTCTCTGTCTTTCAGCCTCACTCCTGGGACATTGTGTTTGCTGGGGGTGAAGGGCTATGATTTCCTTTGGACTTGAACTTGGAGTTTCTAAAATCAGTGTGATGTTTGCCTCAGAGGTAGTAGCTTAGTCCCTTCCCGTTTAACTGAATCTGACAACATTGTATATTTTCTCATGCCTTGGGCAAGTCATTACAGTTCTGTATATCTATTAATAAGATGGGGTGTGTGTGTGGGGTAGAGGCTGGTTTTTGTGTGTGTGCTGTTCTTCCCTGCCTGCCACTGTCATTTGGAGACTCAAGTGACAGTTGAGTGACAGTTTGTTAAACCCTAATACACGTGGTTAGTATTATTGCTCACACAATAAACTAGAGAAATGACATTTTAATGATGAGTCTTGTTAGTGGTGGGAAGAACCAGAAGGGACTGGGAGTCTTTCTAAGCCTTTTAAATCACATCTTCTCACCTGAAAAGGTATTTACTCTTTTCCTTGACAGACAGGAAATGTGGACTATTTCTATACTTCTCATCTTTCTCTATTGGAATTTTCACATTGTGGACATTTGTCACGTCAGGTTATTTCTCCTTTCCTTGCTTCCTCGTCATTTGTGTAGCGTCCTTCTCTTAGCCACTGGTCCACATGAAACCAGGGAATACACACTGGCAGCAAGAATGCACTTCCCAGATTGGATAACAATGCTGGGTGGGCAGTGTGCTGGTGGAAAGCTACCCATTATCCATGCTTCTGCTTCTCTGAATGAGCAAAGACAGTTCGAAAGTGACTAAACTGGAAAAATGCAGCTAACATTTATTAGACAGAGCCTGTATTTAACATTCGTCTCATTTAATACTCACAATAACACTGTGTTTTATGTACCACTATTTCCCCCTTTATAACAAAGGGGGCTGAAATTCAGAGAGTCGCAGAGCTGGTGAGTGGTGTTTCTAGGATTCAAACCCAGGCACACTGACTGCAAATTATGTTTTAAACTGCTCTATCACACCTCTTCCCCAAACTGTACATGTGTAATAGGGAACAAAGCTGGTGTGTCCTCTGCCAACAGAGGTCGTCTTATTGCCAAGTGCCTTCAGCCTCCTTGGTGACCCACTCCTTCCACTCTATCCTTCGCTCCTACATATTGGAATCCTTTCGATTTCCTTCCTTCCTACTCCCATTTCTGCCTCCCATTCCACAAAGCCATATCCTCTCCTCCTCTCCTAGACTTCAGAGAGGACAGGCTATAGGGGACTTTGCACCTCAGCTCTGTCAGATCTTGAATCAACAACAGTTCTCTGATTTTGCAGCACCAGTACCTGACCTTAGGATCTCTCCTGGGCCCGTGTTTTTACTTTTATTTTATTTTATTTTATTTTTGAGATGGAGTTTTTCTCTTGCTGCCCAGGCTGGAGTGCAATGGCACAATCTCAGCTTACCACAACCTCCATCTCCCAGGTTCAAGCAATTCTTCTGCCTCAGCCTCCCAAGTAGCTGGGATTACAGGCATGTGCCACCATGCCTGGCTAATTTTGTATTTTTAGTAGAGAAGGGGTTTCTCCATGTTGGTCAGGCTGGGATCAAACTCCCAACCTCAGGTGATCTGCCTGCCTCTGCCTCCTAAAGTGCTGGGATTACAGGCATGAGCCACCACGACCAGCTGGGCCCATGTTTTTGATAAACCCAGCTTCTCCCTTTCTACTGTCTCCTCTTTGGGAGTCTGAGAACACCTTGATACCTTAAGGTACCTGTAAGACACCCAGATTGGCAGTGTTGAGTCCATAGGCCCCTTTCAGCGGTATGTCCCATTTAGGGATTCTGGGTCTTTCTCTTTTCAGTTCTCTGAAATCTCTTTTTTTTCTGCCTAGTCTTTACTCCTCTATTAGATTAGAGCTTTACCTCCTGTCTCTTGGCTCCAGAGAAGGTGGTATCTCAGCCTAATTTCCCATTTCCTGCTTAGTTTAGGTTGAAAGCTCTTCTGGACACCTTAAGTCCCTCAGATCCGGGATTGAACCCAGTTCCTCCAGCTCAGGCTGTTCTCAGCTAGATTCCACTCCATTGTTGGTTTTGTCTTTCTTCTTGGAATCACTAGTTCCTGGGATGCCTGGCTCTGCCTCTGTCTTTCTCGATAATTTAATGAGTTAAAATTTCAAGTTGTCGGTTTGTTGTCTGGTGCCTCACGTACCTGTGACTAGTTAGTATTCATCAGTGCAGCTGTAAACACAGAAACGACATGCTACATATCCTGGTCATAAGGACGGGTCTAGCAATATGGATTCTCAGGGAGCTTTGTTTGCTTTGGAGTCACAGGGCTTTAGATCCCTGTGCCTTCCACCTTTGCCTTTTCAGCATTCCAGAGATAGGGAGCTCAGAATATGTGGAAGTGGCCTAGTTCCTCATGGAACAGATCTATTAGGTTGGTGCAAAAGTTATTGCAGTTTTTGTCATTGAAAGTAATGGCAAAAACCGCAATTACTTTTACACCAACCTAATAGAAACTGTTTTCCTCATCCAGCCTCATCAAGGCTCGAGTTTGCCTTTCCATTTTTTGCTATGTGATAACTGTGGTTCATTGTCCCATTCTCATCCATTAATACATAATGCAATAAGTCTAACCTGCCCTTCCTTATGGACACCACCTAATGAAATACTCCTCAGATGGTGTGGACAGGCTGTCTGGTCTCTCATTCCTTACTATTTTTCTTACTCTCACCTCCAATATATGGGAAGATTCATCACATCTTTGAAGAGCCTAGTGACCGGGGGTGCCCACAATGTCAGCCTTGGGACACAGAAAACTGAGATGCAGAGAAGCAGCATCCAGTTCCTGATTACAAAACAGATTGACCATTGTGAAGGCAGGCATTGTTTTCCATCTCCTCTTTTCCAGCAACCTTGGAATACTTGGTTTGAATAAAATAGTCTTAGGTTACCCTAAAGCTACCCCAAATTCTGGATATCTTCTTCTCTCTCTAATGTCCGTTTTAAAGGTCAGCCTGGTGGTGTGGTGCGACCTCTGAAATGGGAGCCAGAAGAACAGTGTTCTAGGTCTGACTTTGCTATTGAGCAACTTTCAAACAGTTGCTTAATCTATGAGAGCCTTGGTTTTATTCATTTCAAAGAAGGCAAAAACATCTGGGAAATTGATTTTTCAATGAGGTTGGCTCCATAGAAGGTGGTATCTCAGCTTAATTTCCAATTTCCTGCCTAGTTTAGCAGGAAAAAAACAAAACACAACTCCATGACTATCCACACCCCCCACCAGACTGGCACATTTATTACAGTTGATGAAATTATTTTGATACCTTAAGGTAGTAGAAATGAGACATCTCCAAAATTAACTGTGCTACAGAAATGTGAGGGTGAAATGTGAACCTCCAGGTCATCTTATCCACCCATTGCTCCAGTGAGTTGTCATTCTCTGTTTCAGAGTCCCCAAGCAATTGTCTAGTTGCTTGAGTATCTTCTCTGCTGGAGACGCCATGTTCCTTCACTGACATAGTTTTTTCCTTACCCATCTGGTCCTCTGTGCCTTGTGGCACTCCCTGATCTTAAATCCAGTCTGGCATATTCCCTCACAACCATTTCTGATTCCCATGGTGAGCAGAGCACCTCATAACTGGGTTTTGCTATGGCTATTTCACTGAACACAGGGCTGAAAGTCAGGGGACACATTTCTGGTTTCAGCTCCGCCATGAGTTCATGGAGTACTGTCCCATAGCAATCTGCCTCATTTCTATGCTAGTAATGGCAGGTTGTTAAGATGAATTACCTTGCCCTTCCCAGATTTAAAAGTCTAGATTCTAGGCAAATGAATGATTAAAATAAGCCTATTGAGATTCTTTTTGTGAACAATTGCCTTTGCTCTGTCTCAACATACCTTTGGTAGCCATCAGATCCACCAGAAGTACTTCAACTGGGATTTGCTGAAAACAAATCTTGTCTTCCTCAGCTGAGCTGAGAAAGCCCCATCTGGTTGTTTCTGGTCTAGAGATAGCCACTTTATTACAGCTCCTTCCCATGAATATTCTCAAAAATGGTAATGTAATGGGTAGCAATTAAATAGCACTTACACATGGAAGCACTGCTCTAAGAACCTTATATACAGGAAGTCATTTAGTTTCTACAACACTCATTTTACAGGTACCAAAAGTGAAGTACAGAGAAGCAAAGTGACTTGCCTAAGGACATGCAGCCAGATGGTGGTAGATTCCAGCTCCAAGTGTGTGCTTTCAATCTCTTTATTGTCCAAACGTTCTTGTTTATTTGTTCCTCTGCCAACTCAGTTTCCCTGGAGGAGATAGCCCAGTGGATCTCAGGTTGCAGAATGTGGGCTGCACCCTTTAAGGGCAGGGGCTGATGACTACAACAGGGTCTTGCATAGAATAGGTACTTTAAATGTCTGATATTTAATCAAAGGGAGCAAGAAGAAAAATATATAGAGAGACATTATTTCCTGGTTTTTGAGATGGAGGAAAAAAAATCAGGAAAAGGGAAGAAGATTGTATGAAGATATTGACCCCAGGGTTCCCATTGCCAAAGACCACTCAGCCTGCCTACCTGTGGCCGTGACAGGAGATTCAGAGGCCTGAACAGGCTTGGGGGCTGCCAGAGGGTTACAACTGGGCTCTGAATCTCTGAAGAAGGCAGCCTCTTGAAGTGCAGATACAGCCTCAGAAATGTGACAGTGCTTCACCTGCGGTGAGAATTAGTGATAGAAAGGGAGATCCAGGGGCCTGTCCTCTCTGCATACCAGAGCCCTGAGGGGATTGGCCCTGTGGTCTTCCCAGGGGTGAAGAACATTACTATGGGGAACCTAGGTTCCAGAGGTGTAGTCTCTTACACCTGGGAAGGGAATTAGAGCCATGCAGCAGCAGGGGTAGAGGTTTGTTCAAGCACATGTGTATACCCTATGCACATGTGTGTTTCCATACACATGTGTGCTTCCATACACGTGTGCATCCTATATAAGGTGTTTTTTTTCATGCACATGTATACTCTATGTACATGTGTGTGCCTACTCTAGCTACATGCCTGTACTCTTGTGCACTTCTGGGTTTACACTTATGTGTGCCTACCTGGAAGGAGAAGTGATGACCTTTGACATCCCTAAGGTTCTGTGTTTGCATGTATGACTGCATCTAGATACACATGCAGTGTTGTGGGGAAGGGGTTAAGATACAGGCCCGGGAGCCAGACTGACTATATTCTGATGTGGGATCTGCGTCTTATGATCTATGCAGTTTTGCAAATATTAACCTTACTGAGCCTCGATTATTTTGGTTTCATTTGCCTTTCTTAAACATTTTATTACTTCAATTTCTTTTTTTAGTATTTCTTTTTCTTTTTCTTTTTTGTTATTATACTTTAAGTTCTAGGGTACATGTGCACACCATGCAGGTTTGTTACATATGTATACATGTGCCATGTTGGTGTGCTGCACCCATTAACTCATCATTTACATTAGGTATATCTCCTAATGCTATCCCTCCCTCCTCCGCCCACCCCACAACAGGCCCCGGTGTGTGATGTTCCCTGCCCTGTGTCCATGTGTTCTTATTGTTCAATTCCTGAGTGAGAACATACAGTATTTGGTTTTCTGTCCTTGTGACAGTTTGCTGAGAATGATGGTTTCTGGCTTCATCCATGTCCCTACAAAGGACATGAACTCATCCTTTTTTATGGCTGCATAGTATTCCATCATGTATATGTGCCACATTTTCTTAATCCAGTCTATCATTGTTGGGCATTTATCTTGGTTCCAAGTCTTTGCTATTGTGAATAGTGCCACAATAAACATACCTGTGCATGTGTCTTTATAGCAGCATGATTTATAATCCTTTGGGTATATACCCAGTAATGGGATGGCTGGGTCAAATGGTATTTCTAGTTCTAGATCCTTGAGGAATTGCCACACTGTCTTCCACAGTGGTTGAACTAGCTTACAGTCCCACCAACAGTGTAAAAGTGTTCCTATTTCTCCACATCCTCTCCAGCACCTGTTGTTTCCTGACTTTTTAACGATCGCTATTCTTACTGGTGTGAGACAGTATCTTATTGTGGTTTTGATTTGCATTTCTCTGATGGCCAGTGATGATGAGCATTTTTTCATGTGTCTTTTGGCTGCATAAACGTCTTTGTTTTGTTTTGTTTTTGAGAGGGAGTCTCGCTGTCACCCAGGCTGGAGTGCAGTGGCACGAGCTCGGCTCACTGCAGGCTACACCCCCTGGGGTTCAGGCCATTCTCTTGCCTCAGCCTCCCGAGTAGCTGGGACTACAGGCACCCACCACCTTGCCCAGCTAATTTTTTGTATTTTTAGTAGAGATGGGGTTTCACCATGTTAGCCAGGATGATCTCGATCTCCTGACCTCGTGATCTACCCGCCTCGGCCTCCCAAAGTGCTGGGATTACAGGCATGGGCCACCACGCCCGGCCATAAATGTCTTCTTTTGAGAAGTGTCTGTTCATATCCTTTGCCCACTGGGGGTTGTTTTATTTTTTTCTTGTAAATTTGTTTAAGTTCTCTGTAGATTCGGGATATTAGCCCTTTGTCAGATGGGTAGATTGTAAAAATTTTCTCCCATTCTGTAGGTTGCCTGTTCACTCTGATGGTAGTTTCTTTTGCTGTGCAGAAGCTCTTTAGTTTAATTAGATCCCATTTATCAATTTTGGCTTTTGTTGCCATTGCTTTTGGTGTTTTAGACATGAAGTCCTTGCCCATGCCTATGTCCTGAATGGTATTGCCTAGGTTTTCTTCTAGGGTTTTTATGGTTTTAGGTCTAACATTTAAGTCTTTAATCCATCTTGAATTAATTTTTGTATAAGGTGTAAGGAAGGGATCCAGTTTCAGCTTTCTCCATATGGCTAGCCAGTTTTCCCAGCACCATTTATTAAATAGGGAATCGTTACCCTATTTCTTGTTTTTGTCAGGTTTGTCAAAGATCAGATGGTTGTAGATGTGTGGTATTATTTCTGAGGGCTCTGTTCTGTTCCATTGGTCTATATCTCTGTTTTGGTACCAGTACCATGCTGTTTTGGTTACTGTAGTCTTGTAGTATAGTTTGAAGTCAGGTAGCATGATGCCTCCAGCCTTTGTTCTTTTGGTTTAGGATTGTCTTGGCAATGTGGGCTCTTTTTTGGTTCCATATGGACTTTAAAGTAGTTTTTTCCAATTCTGTGAAGAAAGTCATTGGTAGCTTGATGGGGATGGCATTGAATCTATAAATTACCTTAGGCAGTATGGCCATTTTCATGATATTGATTCTTCCTATCCATGAGCATGGAATGTTCTTCCATTTGTTTGTGTCCTCTTTTATTTTGTTGAGCAATGGTTTGTAGTTCTCCTTGAAGACGTCCTTCACATCCCTTGTAAGTTGGATTCCTAGGTATTTTATTCTCTTTGAAGCAATTGTGAATGGGAGTTCACTCATGATTTGGTTCTCTGTCTGTTACTGGTGTATAGGAATGCTTGTGATTTTTGCACATTGATTTTGTATCCTGAGACTTTGCTGAAGTTGCTAATCAGCTTAAGGAGATTTTGGGCTGAGACAATGGGATTTTCTAGATATACAATCATGTCATCTGCAAACAGAGACAATTTGACTTCCTCTTTTCCTAATTGAATACCCTTTATTTCTTTCTCCTGCCAGATTGCCCTGTCCAGAACTTCCAACACTATGTTAAATAGGAGTGGTGAGAGAGGGCATCCCTGTCTTGTGTTAGTTTTCAAAGGCAATGCTTCCAGTTTTTGCCTGTTCAGTATGATACTGGCTGTGGGTTTGTCATAAATAGCTCTTATTATTTTGAGATACGTCCCATCAATACCTAGTTTATTGAGAGTTTTTAGCATGAAGGGCTGTTGAATTTTGTCAAGGGCCTTTTCTGCATCTATTGAGATAATCATGTGGTTTTTGTCTTTGGTTCTGTTTATGTGATGGATTACATTTATTGATTTGCTTATGTTGTACCAGCCTTGCATCCTAGGGATGAAGCCAACTTGATTGTGTTGGATAAGGTTTTTGATGTGCTGCTGGATTCGGTTTGCCAGTATTTTATTGAGGATTTCTGCATTGATGTTCATCAGGGATATTGGTCTAAAATTCTCTTTTTTTGTTGTGTCTCTGCTAGGCTTTGGTATCAGGATGATGCTGGCCTCATAAAATGAGTTAGGGAGGAGTCCCTCTTTTTATATTGATTGGAATAGTTTCAGAAGGAATGGTACCAGCTCCTCTTTGTACCTCTGGTAGAATTCGGCTGTGAATCCGTCTGGTCCTGGACTTTTTTTGGTTGGTAAGCTATTAATTATTGCCTCAATTTCAGAGCCTGTTATTGATCTATTCAGAGATTGAACTTCTTCCTGGTTTTGTCTTGGGAGGGTGTATGTGTCCAGAAATTTATCCATTTCTTCTAGATTTTCTAGTTTATTTACATAGAGGTGTTTATAGTATTCTCTGATGGTAGTTTATATTTCTGTGGGATCAGTGGTGATATCCCTTGTATCATTTTGTATTGCATCTATTTGATTCTTCTCTCTTTTCTTCTTTGTTAGTCTTGCTAACAGTTTATTAATTTTGTTGATCTTTTCAAAAAACCAACTCCTGGATTCAATAATTTTTTGAAGGGTTTTTTGTGTCTCTATCTCCTTCAGTTCTGCTCTGATCTTAGTTATTTCTTGCCTTCTGCTAGCTTTTGATTGCTTGCTCTTGCTTCCCTAGTTCTTTTAATTGTGATGTTAGGGTGTCAATTTTAGATCTTTCCTGCTTTCTCTTGTGGGCATTTAGTGCTATAAATTTCCCTCTACACAGTACCTTAAATGTGTCCCAGAGATTCTGGTATGTTGTATCTTTGTTCTCACTGGTTTCAAAGAACATCTTTATTTCTGCCTTTATTTCGTTATGTACCCAGTAGTCATTCATGATTAGGTTGTTCAGTTTCCATGCAGTTGAGTGGTTTTGAGTGAGTTTCTTAATCCTGAATTCTAGTTTGATTGCACTGTGGTCTGAGAGACAGTTTGTTATAATTTCTGTTCTTTTACATTTGCTGAGGGGTGCTTTACTGCCAACTGTGTGGTCAATTTTGGAATAAGGGTGATGTGGTGCTGAGAAGAATGCATATTCTGTTGATTTGGAGTGGAGAGTTCTGTAGCTGTCTATTAGGTCCGCTTGGTGCAGAGCTGCGTTCAATTCCTGGATATCCTTGTTAACTTTCTGTCTCGTTGATCTGTCTAATGTTGACAGTGGGGTGTTAAAGTCTCCCATTATTATTGTATAGGAGTCTAAGTCTCTTTGTAGGTCTCTAAGGACTTGCTTTATGAATCTGGGTGCTCTCGTATTGGGTGTATATATATTTAGGCTAGTTAGCTCTTCTTGTTGAATTGATCCCTTTACCATGATGTAATGGCCTTCTTTGTCTCTTTTGATCTTTGTTGGTTTAAAGTCTGTTTTATCAGAGACTAGTATTGCAAGCCCTGCTTTTTTTTTTTTGGTTTGTTTTCCATTTGCTTGCTAGATCTTCCTCCATCCCTTTATTTTGAGCCTATGTGTGTGTCTGCACGTGAGATGGGTTTCCTCAATACAGCACACTGATGGGTCTTGACTCTTTATCCAGTTTGCCAGTCTGTGTCTTTTAATTGGAGCATTTAGCCCATTGACATTTAAGGTTAATATTGTTATGTGTGAATTTGATCCTGTCATTATGATGTTAGCTGGTTATTTTGCTCGTTAGTTGATGCAGTTTCTTCCTAGCATCAGTGGTCTTTACAATTTGGCATGTTTTTGCAGTGGCTGATACCGGTTGTTCCTTTCCATGTTTAGTGCTTCCTTTAGGAGCTGTTTTAGGGCAGGCCTGGTGGTGACAAAATCTCTCAGCATTTGTTTGTCTGTAAAGTATTTTATTTCTCCTTCACTTACGAAGCTTAGTTTGGCTGGATATGAAATTCTGGGTTGAAAATTCTTTTCTTTAAGAATGCTGAATATTGGCCCCACTCTCTTCTGGCTTGTAGAGTTTCTGCTGAGAGATCAGCTGTTAGTCTGATGGGCTTCCTTTTGTGGGTAAACCTGACCTTTGTCTCTGGCTGCCCTTAACATTTTTTCCTTCATTTCAACTTTGGTGAATCTGACAATTATGTGTCTTGGAGTTACTCTTCTTGAGGTGTATCTTTGTGGCATTCTCTGTATTTCCTGAATTTGAATGTTGGCCTGCCTTGCTAGATTGGGGAAGTTCTCCTGGATGATATCCTGCAGAGTGTTTTCCAACTTGGTTCCATTCTCCCCGTCACTTTCAGGTACACCAGTCAGACGTAAATTTGGTCTTTTCACATAGTCCCATATTTCTTGGAGGCTTTGTTCGTTTCTTTTTACTCTTTTTTCTCTAAACTTCTCTTCTCGCTTCATTTCATTCATTTGATCTTCCATCACTGATACCCTTTCTTCCACTTGATCAAATCGGCTACTGAAGCTTGTGAATGCGTCACGTAGTTCTGGTGCCACGGTTTTCAGCTCCATGAGGTCATTTAAGGTCTTCTCTACACTGTTTATTCTAGTTAGCCATTCTTCTAACCTTTTTTCAAGGTTTTTAGCTTCTTTGTGATGGGTTCAAACATCCTCCTTTAGCTCGGAGAAATTTGTTATTACCAATCGTCTGAAGCCTTCTTCTCTTAACTTGTCAAAGTCATTCTCCATCCAGCTTTGTTCCGTTGCTGGCGAGGAGCTGGAGGAGAAGAGGTGCTCTGATTTTTAGAATTTTCAGCTTTTCTGCTCTGCTTTTTCCCCATCTTTGTGGTTTTATCTACCTTTGGTCTTTGATGATAGTGATGTACAGATGGGGTTTTGGTATGGATGTCCTTTCTGTTTGTTAGTTTTCCTTCTAACAGTCAGGACCCTCAGCTGCAGGTCTGTTGGAGTTTGCTGGAGGTCCACTGTAGACCCTGTTTGCCTGGGTATCACCAGCGGAGGCTTAGTTGGAAATGCAGAAATCACCCATCTCCTGCGTCACTCATGCTGGGAGCTATAGACTAGAGCTGTTCCTATTCAGCCATCTTGGAACCTCCCTATTACTTCAATTTCTTAAGCCAGTCTGCTTATATTTGAATTCCAGTTTCCTCAATTACTAAATGAAGAATTAATTGTAAATTAATTTGGGTAAGGTATTTAGCCTCACTAGCCCACATTGTCCTCGTTATGTATAAATGGCACAGCAATGATAACTTTTAGATAGATATTTCTTTTTTCTGTTTTTATTCCTTTCAATGGTACATTATTATTATTATTATTGAGAAATTTTAGGTCACAGAAAAATTGATCAGAAAGTACAGGGGGTTCCCATATCTCCTGCTCCCACACATGCACAGTTTCCCCTACTATCAATGCCCGCCATCAGAGTGACGCATTTGTTACAATTGATGAACTTATCTTAACACATCATTATCACCGCAGTTTACATTAGGATTTACTCTTGGTGCTGACCATTCTATGGGTTTTGAAAAATATATGTCATGTATCTACTATTATAGCATCATACAAAATAACTCTATCATCCTAAAAATCCTAAAAATCCTCTGTGCTTCACCTGTTCATCCCTTCCCCCAAACCTCTGACAACCACTGATATTCTTAGTTTTGCGTTTTCCAGAATGTCATATGGTTGGAATTATACAGTATGATTGATTTCTCAGATTGACTTCTTTCACTTACTAATAAGCATTTAAGGTACCTCCACATCTTTTCATGGTTTTGATAGCTCATTTCTTTTTAGCACTGAATAACATTGTGTTGTCTGCATGTACCACAGTTTATTCCCTTACGTACTGAAGGACAACGTGGTTGCTTCCGAGTTTTGGCAGCTATGAATAAAGCTGCTGCAAATGTCTTTGCAGGTTTTTGTGTGGACATAAGTTTTCAATTTATTTGCATAAATACCAAAGAGGATGATTCTGGGTCATATGGTAAGAGTATGTTTAGTTTCATGAGAAATTGTCAACTGTCTTCCCAAGTGACTATAGAACTTTGTGTTCTCACTAGCAATGAATGAGATAGTCTTGTTGCTCTACGTCATTGTCAGCATTTGGTGGTGTCAGTGTTCTTGATTTGGGCCATTCTAGTAGCTGTGTAGTGGTATTTCATTGTTGTTTTAATTTGCATTTTTCTAACAACATATGTATGGAGCATTTTTCATATATTTACTTGCCATCTGTATATCTTCTTTGGTGTGGTGCCTGTTTAAGTCTTCTGGCCATTTTTCAATTGGGTTACTCATTTTCTTATTGTTGAGTTTTAAGAGATCTTTGTATATTTTTGATAATAGTCCTTTATCAGATATGTCCTTTGCAAATATTTTCACCTAGCCTCTAGATTGTCTTCTCATTCTTTTGGAAGTGTCTTCCTCAGAGTAGAAATTTTAAATTTTAATTAATCATACCTTATCAATTATTTCTTTCGTGGATGTTGTCTTTGGTGTTGTTTCTAAAAAGTTATTGCTATATCCAAGATCATCTAGGTTTTCTTTATGTTATCTTGTAGGAGTCTTATTATTTTATAGTTTACATTTAGATCTATTATCTATTTTGAATGAATTATTGTGAAATGTGTAAAGCCTATGTGCAGATTCATTTCTTTTTGCATGTGGATGTCCAGTTGTTCTGGCACCATTTGTTGAAAAGACTATATTTTCTCTGCTGTCAAACGTGTTGTCTCCTTTGCCCCTGATCAGTTGACAATATCTATATGGATCTATTTCTTGGAGAGCCTCTATTTTTACTTTTATAAAAAGGGACTAAAAATAAGAACGTATTCATGGTGAGGTAAGTGGTAAGTCAGGATCTGAACTCTGGTATAGAGGGTAAGAGGTGAGCTTTGGAGACACATTATCTCACTTTGTATCCCAGCCTTACACTCACTAGCTGTGTAAACTTGGGGGAGTTCCCTGAGCTCTAGGCAGATAGGAATGGTCTTGAAGTTGTTAGGATGTTTGGTGAAGATGTGGGAAGCGTGGAATTTTGGGTTTGTTACAGGGGCAGAAAACTGGGACAGAGTGGAGAAAGGCAATGTTGGGCTAAGAGAATGGGCTTTGGAGTTAATGCCTGTGTTCAAATCCCTAGCTGCCACTTATTAGTTGTATGACATTAGGCAATTCACTAGATAGCTCTGTGCCTCAGTTTCCCCATTTATAAAATAGGTGCAATAGTAATCCTGATCTTATTATCTTATTAAATAAGGTTGCAGTTGTAGTTTAGCAGTTAGATTGCCTGGTATCAGCACTAGCTTTATGGGTGTGCGTCCTGTGCTCAGAAGGGCCCAGAGCTTGGTTTAATGCTCTGCTGTCACTGTCTTAAAACTCTTAATACTCTTTGAACCAGGAATGGGCTTCACATTTTCATTTCGCCTTGGGTCCTGGAAGTTATGCACCCAATCCTGCCTGGCACATAGTTCCCACTTAATAAGCATTAATGATGATAATGATGATGGTGTGAATGTCCCCATGCCATTCGGTACCTACCTTCCTGCCCATTCGCATTCCCTACTCCAACATACTGAGTTCTATAGGGTTAGTTGATGGGGGCTCTGATGCATCTTGAGAACAGGTGTTGATATGTTTGGTTTTATGTCCCCACCCAAATCTCATGTTGAATTGTAATCCCAAATGTTGGAGCTGGGCCTGGTGGGAGGTGGTTGGATCATGAGGTGGTTTCTCATGAATGGTTTAGCACCATCTTCTTGGTGTTGTTCTTGTGACAATGAGTTCTCACAAGATTGGGTTTTTTAAAAGTGTGCAGTGCCTCCCCTCTTGCTCTCTGTTGGACCTGCTCCTCCCATGTAAGAGGCCTGCTTCCACTTTACCTTCTGCCATGACTACAAGCTCCCTGAGGCCTCCCAAGAAGCATATGCTGCCATGCTTCCGGTACAGCTGTGGAATCATGAGCCAATTTAAACCTTTTTTCTTGATAAATTATCCTGTCTCAGATATTTCTTTATAGCAATGAAAGAATGGACTAATACAGAAAATCCTCTGCCCCCTGTATCCCAGCCACTCCAGCTCCAGTCATAGCTCAAAGGGTCCTAGGTACATACAGCTCAAGCCACTGCTTTGGAAGGTGCAAGCCATAAGCCTTGGTGGCTTCCACATGGTGTTAAGCCTGCAGGTGCACAGAGTGCAAGAGTTGAGGCTTGGGAGCCTGCACCTACATTTCAGAGAATGTATGAAAGAACCTGGATGTCTAGACAGAAGCCTATTACAGAGGCAGAGCCCTCATGGAGAACCTCTACTAGGGCAGTGCAGAGGTGAAATGTGGGGTTGGAGCCCCCAAGACAGAGGCCCCACTGGAACGCTGCTAGTGGAACTGTGAGAAGAGGGCCACCAGCCTCCAGACCCCAGAATGGTAGATTCACCCACAGCTTGCACCCTGTGCCTGAAAAGCTGTAAGCACTCAATGCCAGTCCTTGAGGCCAGCTTCAGGGACTGAACCCAGTAAAGCCACAGGGGTGGAGCTGCCCAAGGACTTAGGGGCCCACTCCTTTCATTAGTGTGCCCTCGATGTGGCACATGGAGTCAAAAGAGATTATTTTGGAAGTTTAAGATTTAATGACTGCCCTGCTTGGTTTTAGGCTTGCATGGGGTCTGTAGCCCCTTTCTTTTGGCCTGAGTGGCACTATCATCTGCCAGGTCATCAAAATCAGGAAGTTGGAAACAGCTTTTAACTGTTTTCCTTTTTTCTTCTTCTTTTTTTTTTTTTTTTTGAGATGGCGTCTCCCTCTGTTGACCAGGCTTGAGTGCAGTGGCACGATCTCAGCTCACTGCACTGAGATCACTGCCTCCTGGGTTCAAGTGATTCTCCTGCCTCAGCCCACCACTATGCCTGGCTAATTTTTGTATTTTTAGTAGAGACAGAGTTTCACCATGTTGGCCAGTCTGGTCTCAAACTCCCGACCTCAAGTGATCTGCCTGCTTCAACCTCCCAAAGTGCTGGGATTACAGGCGTGAGCCACTGTGCAAGGCTGCCCTTAACTTCTCATTGGTAGCTTCTCCCCCACCCCAACTTAATTAATAACTAAATCTGATCAGAACTTCCTCCTTAAAATTTCTCACATCTATCTCCCCTGTATGTCTCCACTGCCACTGCCCTAGCTCAGGACTCAGTGTCTTTGTTTTGTTGTATTACCTCAAACTCCTAATAGGTCTAATTGCCTCTAGTGTCTTTTGCCATATGTCATTCAGTCCTAGCAAGAAAGAGATGGAAAATTCCAAATGAGAAGATTGATGAAGGGATTATTTTCAAAAGTGGGAGTAGGGTATAAGGAAATTTTCAAGGGATAATGTAGTACTCTTGGGCTGGCAACAACAGAGAGTCATTACACCCCTAGACTTGAAGGGAAAAATCACAGGGAGTAGATCTCAGAACCTGAACAGGGTGGCCATATGCAGAAAGTTGCCTCACGAGAGCTGTGGCCTTCATTAGACGGATACAGGTAACTCACTGTGACCAGCAGAAAGGAAGTTGATGGAATAAAGACGCTGATCGTTCCCGCCTCCCTCCCTCAGGATCTCTTACCAGTACCTTGCATTGCCTGGAGGGAAAGGGAGCCTTCTGAAACATGTCTCAACCTTATGAAACACAGAGCAGGGCGGACACAAGTGGAGAGCAGGGTAAATGGACAAATGGACTCTATCCTGTCAACCCCATTCTATCTTCCATCTGGTGACCAGAGTGGTCTTTTTAAGTTACAAAAAACTTTGTTATAATTTGGTCCCTTCTCTGCTCAATGTCCTTCAAATTCTCTCCCTTGTCGACATCCTGTGTTTTCAAAGCAAATTGTCATGGTATGTGATGGCTCAGAATTAACATGGAGGAGTGTCAATTTTATTCATTTTTTAAGGAGAGACAAGGGAAACACTGTCTTATATTTATGGCATGGAATGAGAACTTTGCATGAATTTTAGTGATAGAACATATATAACCCAAATGTTTACAAGTTCTTCATCCATCAGTAGAGTTGCTCCTCCCTTGAAAGGTCCACTTTCCTGGGCCAAGCCCCCAGGTTCTGTGACTGAATATCCCCACTGGTCTCCCCATGAGCGTGTCTTTTTACTGCTATTGCAGTTCTTTTTAGTTTGCTTCACCACAAAGTGAGATTGAGGCCACCTCCCTTTATTCCTCAAGACACACCCTGATCAAGGCCGTGTGTTAACACAGTGGTCTCCAACCTTTTTGGCACCAGAGACTGGTTTTGTGAAAGAAAATTTTTCCATGGATGGTGGGAGGAAGATGGTTTTTGGATGAAACTGTCCCACATTAGATCATCAGGCGTTAGATTCTCATAAGGAGCAGGCAACCTAGATCCCTTGCATGCACCGTTCGCAATAGGGTTCCAGCTCCTTTGAGATCTAATGTGGCCACTGATCTGACAGGAGGCAGAGATCAGGAAGTAATGCTCACTTGCCTGCTACTCACCTCCTGCTGTGTGGCCTTCTGCTGTTCCTAACAGAGCACAGATTGGTACTGGTCCATAGCCCAGGTGTTGGGGACCCCTGTTAACAGACTCTACAAAGACTTAAAGGTAACACAAGGAAATCACAACGCAGAGAACACAAAAGCAGACAGCAGCTCTCACTGTCCCTAGGTGCACTGGCAGTGCCCTCTTTATTAAAGGGAACTCATTCTGATCTTTTCTTATCCTGGCAGGATAATCTTAAGGCACATTGATCTCACCCAGAGGAGAGTTTTCTTTTCCATAGTCTTCTTTTCTCAAGTTCAATTCTCTAACAACCTATTTCTGGACACATTAAAGGACTGTAGGTTTGTCAGATTTAGCAACCGTGGAAAGGTTCTAATACCAATAATTTCTCTAGAGATGCCACAATCCAGTGAAAACAGTCATTTATATTATTTAACAAAATGCATACTATCTCAATCTGAAACTCTGTAATTATTTCCTGGTTCAGGAATCACAGAGCAATTAAGAGGTATTCTACTTACAATTTGGTAATTTTTTTTTTGACGGATTCTTGCTCTGTTGCCCAGGATGGAGTGCAGTGGCACGATCTCAGCTCACTGCAACCTCTGCCTCCCAGGCTCAAGCAGTTCTCCTGCCTCAGCCTCCCGAGTAGCTGGGATTATAGGCACCTGCCACCATGCCTGGCTAATTTTTATATTTTTAGTAGAGACAAGGTTTCACCATGTTGGACAGGCTGGTCTCGAACTCCTGACCTCAGGTGATCCACCCGCCTCAGCCTCCCAAAGTGCTGGGATTACTGGTGTGAGCCACTGTGCCTAGACTATAATTTGATGATGTTAAAATGTGTCACTTAGAATAGTCTCTCCCAAAAGAAAATTAACAGCAAAGCCCCATAAGTCACTGAGCCTCATGTTGCAATCTGATGAACACTGCTATCTTCCCTGAAGCCTATGCATTATGGAAGGGCTGGAGCCATCATTTAATTTAAAATTTTAGTATAACACAAGTAATACTCTGCACACATGCTCACAGTGCAGATGGATGAAGATTGTTTTGTTCTTCTTTGTGTCTCCTTTGGGGTTGCCTATAGCACTTATAGATGTTGATTGCACCAATTAGTGCAATTTTGAAAAAATTGAACATAAGGAAATTTTTAAAATTTGAACATAAGGAAAAATTTGAACATAAGGAAATTTTTAAAAACTATTTACTATTCTGGAAAGAAGTTTGGCAGTTTCTTAAAAAAACTAGACGTGCAACTATCATGCAACCCAATGACTGTACTCATGAGCATTTATCCCAGAGAAACAAAGACTTATGTTCATATAAAAACCTATATACAAATGCTTATGGCAGTTTTATTCATAATGTTCCTAAACTGGAAGTAGCTCAGATGTCCATTAATGGGGGAATGGTTAATGAAATTGTAGTACATATATACCATGGGCTACTAGTTAGTAATAAAAAGGAACACATTATTGATATATACAACAACCTGTATTACTCTCCAGAGAATTATGCTAGGTAAAAATAGCTAATTCCCTCTTCCCTGGAAACCACCATTTTATTTTCTGTTTCTATGAATTTGACTATGTACTTGAGATATTTTATGGGAGTGCAATCATATAGTATTTGTCTTGAATTACTTTTGTGTTGTTCTTTTGTTTTAATTTCTAAAGTAATTACAGTGTAGACAGAGAATGTGGCTTGTATGATTTCTGGAATTCATGATTGGAATTTGTTTAGATTTTCTTTATTACCTGATTTAACATAATAATTTTGTAAATATTTCTCATGTATTTGAAAAGAACATATTTCTATTCAATACAAATTTTTATTTTTATTAAATCAAACACACTAAATATACTTCAAATTTTTACATATTTACTTAATTTTGTTTGACTTCATTTAATGATTTCTGAAAAAAGAAAATGTCTCCCATAATCATGGGGATGTTTAATATCTCCTCCCTTCCTATTCATTTTTGTTTTGTATATTCTGGTTTCAAAATAATTTTCTATGAAGACTTTGAAGACATTACTTCCAATATCCAGTGTTGCTGGTAGGGATTCTGACATTCAGCTGATTCTCACTACTGTGTAATTAAGAATAAAGTAGAACTCAGAAGACATATACTTACTAGGAAATAAAAACAATAAAAACAAACATTTAATGAAAGAAACAAGGAATGAACAATAAGATAAACCCCAGTAAATTGTAAGAAGAAATTAATGTTTAAATGCAAAATTAATGAAATAGAAAATAAAAATGTTGGATCCAATTAATAAACCTAAGCTGTTTTTTGTAAAAGATCGGTAGAATGGTCAAGCCCTTAGTAAGTATGAATTCATAAAAATGAGAGAAGACTAAAATAAATATTAAGGATAAGAAGAAAAGATAAAAAAAAAAACTGTGTACAATTCCCTGATGAATTTCTAGTAAAATATAAATAATTGAAACGGTCAAAAAAGGTGAAAATCTGGAGAGTCTGGTTAATTATCAAGGCTTTAACTGGCTAGTTTAAAAATTTTCACTATTCAATATTAGTTAAATTTTGAAATGGTAACCGTAAGCTCTTTGTAAATACACACGAAAATATGCTCAATATCATTAGGAAAATGCGAATCAAAACCACATGAGATACCATTTCGCACCCTCTAGGATGGCTATAATTTTTTTAAAAAGAAGATAGATGTTGAGAAAGTGGAACCCTAACACAATGCTAGTAGGAGTGTAAAGTTGTGCGGCTGATTGGTGGTTCTTTAAAGAGTTAAATGTAGAATTACAATATGACCCACAATTCCATTTCTAAGTATATACTCAGAGGAACCGAAAACAGGTGGTCAAACAAATACTTGTACACAAATGTTTATATCAGCCCTATTCATGGGGGCTGTAAAGTGCTATCAACCCAAATGTCCATCAACTGATAGTTAGATAAACAAAATGCACTATATCCATTCAATAGACTATTACTTGTCATAAAGAGGAATAAAGTACTGATACATAATATACCATGAATTGACCTCAAAAACAGTAAACTAAGTGAAAAAAGTCAGACACAAAAGGTCATATATTGTAGAATTCCATTTATATGAAATATCCTGAATAGGTAAATCAATAGAGAGACAGAAAGTCGATCAGAGTGCTTGCCAGAGGCTAGGAGGAGGAGGAATTGGGAGGGTGACTACTTTTTTTTTTTTTTTTTTTTTTTTTTTAAAGACGGAGTCTCTCTCTGTCACCCGGGCTGGAGTGCGGTGGCATGATCTCGGCTCACTGCAACCTCCGCCTCCCGAGTTCAGTCAATTCTGGTGCCTCAGCCTTCCGAGTAGCTGGGATTACAGGCGCCTGTCACCACGCCTGGCTAATTTTTTTGTATTTTTAGTAGAGACGGGCTTTCGCCATGTTGGCCAGGCTTTCCTCGAACTCCTGACCTCAGGTGATCCGCCTGCCTCGGCCTCCCAAAGTGCTGGGATTACGGGCGTGAGCCACCGCGCCTGGCCAGAGGGTGACTACTTAATGAGAAAGATGTTTTCCTTTTGGGTAATAAAAATATGGAACTAGATAGAGATGCTGACTGTACGTTGGGAATGTGCTGAATTGTACACTTCAATATGGCTAATTTATATGATGCACATTTTACCTCAATAAAAAACTTACAAATAAAGACACCATGCCTGTATAGTTTTACCAGTGAGTTCCAGCAAACACCAAGAAATGGATAATTCTAACGTCATATAAGTTGTTCCACAGCATAGAACAAGAAGGGGAACTTCTTAACCCATTCAGCAGACAAGGAAAACATTAAGAAAGAGAACAATAAGACTGTCTCACTTAGAAAATTATATGCAAATTTTTACTATAATATCAATAAACATTAACATTACTTGTATTACATGTTACATATATAATATAAATTATTGAAGAAATAAAAAATATATCATGACCAATTAGAGTTTATTCTAAGAATTCAAGAAAAGGTCAGCATTAGAAAATCTATTATTGAATTTTACTACATTAGCAGATTACAGAAGAAAAACCATAAGTCTTCTTAATACATGTTAAAAGATTATTAAATTTAATACAATATCTGATTAAACATTCTTGGTAAGTTAGAAACGTAGTGAGACTTGATAAACTTGATAAACTTGAGGTTAAAAAAAAAAGTACAGCAAACATCATAGGTAACGGTGAAATACCACAGAAATTTCACTGAAGTCAGAGAAAAACATGGCTCGTATATTGCAATTATTCAACATTTACCAGAAATGTTGTCTAATACATCAAGATAATTCAATACAATATAATCACCAATTATTTATTGAGTAGTATTTTTCTCTCCCGATACATACTTTTTAGAGGGACTAAAAAAGAATAAGGCATAATTATTGAAAAAGAAGCAGGGAAAACATTATTATAGATAATATGATTGCCAAAATAGCCAACAGAATCAAGTAAAATATTATTAAATTTGCTAGGAGAGTTTAAGAAGTTTATTTAGACCAGGCGCTGTGGCTCATGCCTGTAATCCCAGCACTGTGGGAGGCTGAGGTGGGCAGATCACTCGAGGTCAGGAGTTCTAGACCAGCTTGGCCAACGTGGCGAAACCCTGTCTCTACTAAAAATACAAAAATTAGCCGGATGTCGTGGTATGCGCCTGTAGTCCCAGCTACTTGGGAGGCTGAGGGACGAGAATCGCTTGAACCTGGGAGACGGAGGTTGCAGTGAGCCGAGATCGGGCCATTGCACTCCAGCCTGGTAATGGAGTGAGACTATCTTAAAAAAACAAACAAAGAAAACTTACTTAAACTTTTATGTTTACTAAAACAGAATCAAGTAAAAAATTTTTTTAATTTGCGAAGATAGTTTAAGAAGTCTATTTGTCCACTTATGTTTACTAAAAGACATAAAGGAAGGTAGTGGCTAACATTTATTAAAATGTACTGTGTTCCAAGCATCCTTACAGGTCCTTTACATAAATTATCTCATTTGATCTTCACAACAAACCAACAAAATAGGTACTTTTATTATTAACGTTTTACAGAAGAGGAAACTTAGGCTGGGTAATTAGTGCAAGGTTGAGCTGGTATTAACGGCAGAAAGAGGAGTCAAACCCAGGTAGCTTGGTTCCTTATCTCATGCTTCTTCGCAGTTCTGTATATTGCTTGGTTCTAGCAGAGATCACCAATTGGCCACATAATCCATATTCCTGGATAGGGAGATAGTGTAGTAAGAAATGTTGGTTCTTGGCCAGGTGACTTACAGGTGACTAACACCTGTAATCCTAGCCCTTTGAGAAGCCAAGACAGGAGGATCACTTGCAGCCAGAAATTGGAGACCAGCCTGGACAACACAGTGAAATGTCCAACTCTATGTTTTTAAAAAAGGTTGATTCTCCCTAAATTAATACGTATATTCCATATATCCTCACAAAATGTCAATAGGAATACTATTCAGCTTTTTTAAAAGTGGGATTATTTTTATTTTTATTTATTTTTCATTTGTTTTAATTTTTTATTTCAATAGTTTTAGGGGCACAAGTGGTTTTTGTTACATGAATGAATTGTATAGTGGTGAAGTGAAGTCTGGGATTTTAGTGCACACATCATCTGAGTAGTGTACATTAAACTTAATAGGTAGTTTTTCATTCTTTACCCCATTCCCATCCTTCCCACTTCTGAGTCTCCAATGTTCATTATAACAATCTGTAGCTCAGCTCCCACTTATAAGTGAGAACATGTGTTTGGTTTTTGATTCCTGAGTTACTTCAGTTAGAATAATGGCCTCCAGTTCCATCCAAGTTGTTGCAAAAGACATTATTTCATGCTTTTCTATGGCTAATATTTAATAGGGTATATATTATATATATATAATTTTCCATATCCATTCATCAGTTGATGGGCACTTAGGTTGATTCAATATCTTTGCAATTGTACATTGTGCTGTGATAAGCATATGTGTGCAGGTGTCTTTTGGATATGCTGACTTGTTTTCCTTTGGGTAGATACCCAGTAGTAGGATTGCTGGATTGAATGGTAGATCTACTTTAGTTCTTTGAGAAATATTCATACTATTTTCCACAGAGGTTGTACTAATTTACATTCCCACCAGCAGTGTATAAGCATTCCCTTTTTACCACATCTGCACCAGTATCTACTACTGTTTGACTTTTTAATATTGGCCATTCCAGCTGGGATAAGGTGGTATCTCATTGTGGTTTTAATTCGCATTTCTCTGATGATTGGTGATGTTGAGCACTTTTTCATATGTTTTTTGGCCATTTGTATATCTTATTTTGAGAAATGTCTATTCATAGGCCTGGCATGGGTGCTCACATCTGTAATCCTAGCATTTTGGGAGGCCAAGTTATGTGGATTGCTGGAGCTCATGAATTTGAGACCAGTCTGGGCAACACAGCAAAACCCAATCACTACAAAAAATACAAAAAAAAAAAAAAGTAGCCAGGCATGGTGGCGCATGCCTGTAGTCTCAGCTATTTGGGAGGCTGAGGTGGGCGGATGGCTTGAGCGTGGGGGGCAAAGGTTGCAGTGAGCCAAGATCACACCACTGCATAGAGCCAGACCTTGTCTCAAAAAACCCAAACAGTATGTTCATCTCATTTACCCACTATTTAATGGGATTATTTGTTTTTTTTCTTGATGACTTGAGTTCCTTGTAGATTCTGGATATTAGATCTTTGTTGAATGCATAATTTGCAAATCTATTACAAAGTTTGCCAAGGAGAGAAAATGTGCAAAAGTAATAAAATAATTTTGAAAAATAAAACAATGAGAGTGGATTTTCCTTCTTGGTCAGAAAAATATGCACTAATGCTATGTTAATTAAAATAGCATAGCATTGGTACAGAAATAAACAATTCATCTGATGGAACAGAACAGAATCTAGACACAAACCTATACCAAAAGACATTTAGCTTTTTGAATGTGACAAGAAAGAAAATTGTGGGACAATTGTATATTCAACTGAAAGAAAATAAATTTCGATCTCTACCTAATACCATCTGTAAAAATAAATTCCAAATGTATTCGGACATCTAAAAGGAAAAAATTCATAAAATTATAACAAGAAAATACAGGAGAATACTTTTTGTAATCTTGGGGATGAAATAACCCTTCCTCAGCAAAATAGAATCCCCAGTGCTCTAAATTAAAAGATTGACAGATTTGACTACGTAAAAGTGAAAATGCGTGTGACAAATGATGCCATGAAAAAAGTTAAAAGAGAAGCACAAGGATTAAAAAAAATATTTGACACATATGTATGATGTATCCCTAGGGGATTGTTTTAGGACCCCTGTGGGCACCAAAATCCATGATACTCAAGTTCCTGTTACAGAATGGCATAGTATTTACATATAACCTATGCACATCCTCCAGTATAGTTGAAATAATTCTGGATTACTTATAATACCTAAGGTAAAATAAATATTGTATAAATAATTGCTATACTGTACTGTTTATTTGTATTCCTTATTGTTGCAATATTATTTTCTAATATTTTAAATCCATGATTGGTTGAATCCACACATGTGGAAACCACAGATATGGAGGGCTGTATGTACAGCAGACAAGATTACTATTCATATAATACAAGGGATTTCAATAAGTCAATATGGAAATTATTAATATTCCAAGTTGTGGTAGAGACAGTAATGTTTACCAAATATTGCATATGAAAACTTACATTTCTCACTTTCTGAAGTTTGGAGTGAATACGTAACTACTTCTGTCCAAAGAAATACGAATTTAAGTGATGTGTGTTATTTCTGGGTTAAGGTAAAAGAAACCCACATGCAATTCTCCAGTCTGTTTTTCTCTGCTAAGGAGTCTGTATGATTTGGATATGTGGTGGTGGACCTCTATCAATGTGGCTTTCTCTGAGTCACTATCCATAGAGCACCCCTGATGACTCACAGTGGACACATAGTGTGAGCAAGAAATAAAGTTTTATTGTGTTAAGATATTGAGATTTTAGGATTAATTTGCTACTGCAGCATACATAGTCTAGTCTGGCTAATGCTTCAATAGAAAAATGAGAAAAAATATAAACAGATAATTCCCAGTGGAAGAAAGAAAAATGACCAATAAGCATTTATAATGATATGCAAATTAAAGGAACAATGATTTTTTTTTTGGATCAGTATGTTGGAAAACATGAAAGATGTTGATACTATTGAGTGTTGACTGTGAGGAAACGGGTGCTGTCACACACTAGATTGGCATAGAAATGCCTTTTCTGAAGGATAATTTTATAGTATCTAGGAACTTCTAATTTTATGTGTGTATATAAAGCATAGAATGTATTTGAACTATATATATATATACGTATGTACACATATATACGTATATATGTGTATATACGTATATATGTATACATACGTATATGTATATACGTATATATGTATACATACGTATATGTATATACGTATATATGTATACATACGTATATATATATACACACACAAGATGTTCACAGCAGCTTTGTAACAGAGAAAGAGAAATTATTGATATGTCCAATAATAAAGGAATGTTTAAATAAATTATAGTAGCTTCATATTATAAAATATTGTTAAAATCCTGGGATCCAGTTAAAAACAACAGTGTAGACTGTAGATACTAGTGACTTGGAACCATCTCCAAGACATCTTATTAGATGAAAATTCAAGTTGCAAAATAATATATTTAAACTGTGTGATTTCAAGGCTGTTAATATTTATATTTGCATGTATAAAGATATTTTTATACATAATGGGTTTGTGGGTGGGAATCAAGAGATAATTTTAGGTTTTACTTTATAACTTCTGTTTGAATTATTTCACAACTAGACTGTATTCATGTGTTTTCTGTGGACTTAGGGGAATAAAGGAAAACAGAAACAAGACCAGAAAAATTGAATTAAATTATTTTTAACATAGTGCTTTATGTCCTTTCTCAGTATCAAATATTGATTCATAAAATCTAAGAAAAAGCAAAAAGAAAACCCCCAAAACTTATGATAGATAAAAATAGACCCAGGAGATCAGGGAAGGAGGTCATTCATTTGCCTAACCCTAAACTCACAGCATTGGTGCTATCAAATTACACAAGCCAATAGGGACCCTCCAAAGAAATTCCAACCTTGGCTGTGTATTGGAATCACCTGAGAGCTTTAGAAATACTGATACCTGGGTTGCATCCTTAGAGATTCTGATTCAATTGGTCTAGGGTGTGGCCTGGGCATCGGAATCTTTTGTGAAGCTTCCCAGGTGGCTAAATGGGCAGAGGAGGCTGAAAATCCCTGCCTTTGATAAAGTAGACACCGTTACCAGGGTTTTAAACTAGGAGATCAAAAGGAGTAGGGGATCTGATTTGTATCCCTCAAAAATGATGTTATTCAAAGAACACATGAAAAAATGGCTCTGACTAAAACTGGTTTAAATATGCTATCTCTCTCAAACTGGTTATTCAGCAGCTCTCTCCAATGCTGCCCTGGAGGACTGGCCTCAGATGGGAGCAGGCAAAGCCTCTGAGTTATGGCATCATCTTTCCCCTTTCTAAAATCAAAGTAGAATACGGCCCCTTGAGAGCAGCCCAAGGGAAAAGTCGGGAGGCCTCACTCATGATGCTGTGTCAGAAAAGTTTCTGAGCCACCATCCACTGCAGAAAGTGCCTCTGAGGGACAGGTCCAATCTCAGCTTTTCTAACAAGACTCTGGGGAGGACTTGCTATTGAGCCATTAGGCTCCTTTTCTTTGATGTTAATTAACCACTTGGGTTGGGGCTACTGATGGCCTAATTAAATGGAATCCAGAGGTAAAAGTTTGGCTTCTCCTTGGTGAATGGGTACTTGGGAATTAAGCTTGGAACCTCTTAGCACATTAAGTCAGTCTCAGAGTAACCATGGCCTCAGTTGACCCCAACACAGTTCCCTGGTACAGAGAAACCAAGATTACCCAGGCATATCCATCCCACTGTCTAGTCAGAGAAGCACATTCTCCCTTGAGAGCAAACGTATTTCTCTCCTGATTAGAACATTGGCTTATCTGGTTTGGAACTCTACTGAAATAGGAGCAAAAGGGGACTCTGGGGGAGGTCACAGCTGTCCTTGGTGACCTTAGTCTCACACAGGTTAAGGTTTGGCCTCAAGTATCACTGCTTTCTCTCCATGGTGTTTGGGTAGGCACCTGGGATTGAGAAATAGTCACAGCAGTTATATTTCCTTCATCATGATGACCTAGTGAACATTGGTTGACATTTTTAAATTTGTTAAAATTATGTGATTAAGAAGTGTGTCCTATTTAGTAGGTGGTGAAAATTATGAGAGAGTATTATGGCAAGGGAACTCAAGAAACTCTGGATTCCACTCTAAAATCCAGGTACTTCTTCCCATGAGATTGCTAAGAGAAAAGCTGCCCAAGGAATAATGACAAACTGAAGCAAAGTAACATTTTATTGTTACCTGGACTTTGGGCCTTACATCCCAATGCAGAGAATTCTGTAAAGCTACAATGTTTCTAAACTAGTTATGTTTATTTTTAATTTTTATCTTCTTAACTTTTATATCTTTAGGGGATACAAGTGAAGATTTCTTACATGTACACTATTGCATAGCGCTGAAGCCTGGGCTTTTAGTGTACCCATCATCTGAATAGTGAACATTGTACCCAATAGGTAATTTTTCAACCTGCCCCCCACAGCATCCCCCCTTTTGAAGTTCCCAATATCTATTTCTGTCTTTACATACACATGTACCCATTGTTTAGCTCCCACTTATAAGTGAGAACCTATGGTATTTGACTTTCTGAGTTATTTCACTTAGGATAATGGCCTCTAGTTCTATCCATGTTGCTGCAGAAGACACGATTTCATTCTTTTATTATGGTTGAGTAGGACTCCATAGTGTGTGTGTGTGTGTGTGTGTGTGTGTGTGTGTGTGTGTGTGTATACACATTATCTATCTATCCATCTATCCATCTCGTATTTTCTTTATTCAATTCTCCACTGATGGACACTTAGGTGGGTTCTATATCCTTGCTATTGTGAATAGTTCTTCAATAAACATACGAATGCAGGTATCTTTTTGATATAATGGGCCCAGTTTCATTTGTCTGCATATGGCTATCCAACTTTTGCAGCACCATTTATTGAATAGGGTGTCCTTTCTTCAGTGTATATTTTTGTCAACTTTGCCAAAGATCAGTTGGTTGACTGTATGTGGTTTTATTTCTGGGTTTTCTATTCTGCTCCATTGATCTTTGTGTCTATTTTTATACCAGTACCATGCTGTTTTGGTCATTATAGCCTTGTAATAAAATTTGAAGTCAGAAAATGTGATGCCTTTAACTTTGTTCTTTTTATTTAGGATTCCTTTGGTTATTCAGGCTTATTTTGGTTCCATATACATTTTAGGATTTTTTTCCCTAATTAAAAATATTACATTGGTAATTTGATAGAGATTGCATTGAGTCTGTTAATTGCTTTGGGAAGTGCGGTCATTTTCACAATATTGATTCTTCCAATCCATGAGCATAGAATGTTTTTCTATTTGTTTGTGTCATCTACGATTTCTTTCATCAGTGTTTTGTAGTTCTACTTATAGAGATCTTTTACTTCCTTGGTTAAATATATTCCTAGGTATTTTATTTATTTTTTGTAGCTATTGTGAATGGGATTGCCTTCTTTATTTGTTCCTCAGCTAGATCATAATTGGTATATAGAAATGCTACTGATTTCTATACATTAATTTTATATCCTGAAACATTATTTAATTCATTAATCAAATCTAAGAGGTTTTTTGGTGGAGTCTTTAGGGTTTTCTAGATATTGTATCATCAGGAAAAAGGGAAAATCTGACTACCTCTTTTCCAATATAAATGCCTTTTATGTTTTTTCTCTTGCCTGATTGATTTTGCTGAGATCTACAGTACTATATTGAATTAGAGTGGTGAAAGTGGGAATCCTTGTCTTGTTCCAGTTCTTAAGGGGAATTATTTCAACCTTTTCCCATTGATGTTGGCTGTGGGTTTGTTGTATATTGCCTTTATTATGTTGAGCTATTTTACTGTGATGCCTAATTTGTTGAGGATTTTTATCATGAAGTATTGCTAAATGTTATTGAATACTTTTTCTGCATATATTGAGACGATCATATGGTTTCAGTCTTTATTTCTGTTTATGTTGATGTATCACATTTATTGATTTGAATATGTTGAACTAATGTTACATCCCTGGGATAAATCTCACCTGATCATGGTGTATTATCTTTTTAATGTGCTGTTGGATTTGATTTGCTAGTAATTTGTTGAGAATTTTTGTATATAAGTTCATCAGGGGTATTGGTCTGTAGTTTTATTTTTCTGTTGTGTCCTTGTCTGGTTTTCGTATCAGTGTGATACTGGTCTTGTAGAATTACGGAGAATTCCAGGCTCAATTTTTTGAAATAGTTTCAGGAGGACTGGTATTAGTTCTTCTTTGTATGTTTGGTAGCATTTGGCTATGAATTCACCTAGTCCTGGGCTTTTTGTTATTGTTGTTGTTAGGAGTTTTTTGTTACTGATCCAATCTCACCACTGATTATTGGACTGTTCAGGAGTTTTGTTTCTTCCTTGTTCATCTCAAGAACAACAGGTCTTCCTCGTTGTATCCTTCCAGGAATTCATCCATTTCCTCTATGTTTCCTATGTTGTAAGTGTATAGTTCTTCATAATAGTCTCTGATGATCTTTTGCATTTCTATGATATCAATTGTAATGTTTCTTTTTTCATTTCTGATAGTGTTTATTTGGACCTTTTCTTGCTATTGGTCTATCAATTTTCTTTTTTTTTTTGAGGTAAGATTTAAATTGTATTTCATCACTTATGTGTACAGAGTAATGGTTATGCTGAGAAATGTTATCTTACCATAAGTTTCAGTTTAAAACATATAATGAAATTACTTTCTTTTTTAATATATTTTTTATTATACTTTAAGTTCTAGGGTACATGTGCACAACATGCAGGTTTGTTACATATGTATACATGTGCCGTGTTGGTGTGCTGCACCCATTAACTCATCATTTACATTAGGTATATCTCCGAATGCTATCCCTCCCCTCTACACCACCCCACAACAGGCCCCGGTGTGTGATGTTCCCCATCCTGTGTCCAAGTGTTCTCATTGTTCAGTTCCCACCTATGAGTGAGAACATACAGTGTTTGGTTTTCTGTCCTTGCGACAGTTTGCTGAGAATGATGGTTTCCGGCTTCATCCATGTCCCTACAAAGGACACGAACTCATCCTTTTTTATGGCTGCATAGTATTCCATCGTGTATATGTGCCACATTTTCTTTATCCAGTCTATCATTGTTGGACATCTGGGTTGGTTCCAAGTCTTTGCTATTGTAAATAGTGCTGCAGTAAACATACGTGTGCATGTGTCTTTATAACAGCATGATTTATAATCCTTTGGGTATATACCCAGTAATGGAGTGGCTGGGTCAAATGGAATTTCTAGTTCTAGATCCCTGAGGAATCGCCACACTGTCTTCCACAATGGTTGAACTAGCTTACAGTCCCACCAACAGTGTAAAAGTGTTCCTATTTCTCCACATCCTCTCCAGCACCTGTTGTTTCCTGACTTTTTAATGATCACCATTCTAACTGGTGTGAGATGGTATCTCATTGTGGTTTTGATTTGCATTTCTCTGATGGCCAGTGATGATGAGCATTTTTTCATGTGTCTTTTGGCTGCATAAATGTCTTTTGAGAAGTGTCTGTTCATGTCCTTTGCCCACTTTTTGATGGGGTTGTTTGTTTTTTTCTTGTAAATTTGTTTAAGTTCTTTGTAGATTCTGGATATTAGCCCTTTGTCAGATGAGTAGATTGCAAAAATTTTCTCCCACTCTGTAGGTTGCCTGTTCACTCTGATGGTAGTTTCTTTTGCTGTGCAGAAGCTCTTTAGTTTAATTAGATCCCATTTGTCAATTTTGGCTTTTGTTGCCACTGCTTTTGGTGTTTTAGACATGAAGTCCTTGCCCATGCCTATGTCCTGAATGGTATTGCCTAGGTTTTCTTCTTGGGTTTTTATGGTTTTAGGTCTAACATGTAAGTCTTTAATCCATCTTGAATTAATTTTTGTATAAGGTATAAGGAAGGGATCCAGTTTCAGCTTTCTCCATATGGCTAGCCAGTTTTCCCAGCACCATTTGTTGAATAGGGAATCCTTTCCCCATTTATTGTTTTTGTCAGGATTGTCAAAGATCAGATAGTTGTAGTGTGTGGTATTATTTCTGAGGGCTCTGTTCTGTTCCATTGGTCTATATTTCTGTTTTGGTAGCAGTTCCATGCTGTTTTGGTTACTGTAGCCTTTTAGTATAGTTTGAAGTCAGGTAGCGTGATGCCTCCAGCTTTTCACATAGTCCCATATTTCTTGGAGGCTTTGTTCATTTCTTTTTATTCTTTTTTCTCTAAACTTCTCTTCACACTTCATTTCATTCATTTGATCTTCAGTCACTCATACCCTTTCTTCCAGTTGATTGAATCAGCTACTGAAGCTTGTTCATTCGTCACGTACTTCTTTTGCCATGGTTTTCAGCTCCATCCGGGCCTTTAAGGACTTCTCTGCTTTGGTTATTCTAGTTAGCTATTCGTCTAATCTTTTTTCAAGATTTTTAACTTCTTTGTGATGGGTTCGAACTTCCTCCTGTGGCTCGGAGAAGTTTGATCATCTGAAGCCTTCTTCTCTCAGCTCGTCAAAGTCATTCTCTGTCCAGCTTTGTTCCATTGCTGGTGATGAGCTGTCTTCCTTTGGAGAAGGAGAGGTGCTCTTATTTTTAGAATTTTCAATTTTTCTCCTTTTTTTTCCCCATCTTTGTGGTTTTATCTACCTTTGGTCTTTGATGATGGTGACATACAGATGGGGTTTTGGTGTGGATGTCCTATCTGTTTGTTAGTTTTCCTTCTAACAGTCAGGATCCTCAGCTGCAGGTCTGTTGGAGTTTGCTGGAGGTCCACTCCAGACCCTGTTTGCCTGGGTATCAGCAGCAGAGGCTGCAGAACAGCAAATATTGCTGAACAACAAATGTTGCTGCTGGATTGTTCCTCTGGAAGTTTCGTCTCAGAGGGGTACCTGGCCGTGTGAGGTGTCAGTCTGCCCCTACTGGGGGGTTCCTCCCAGTTAGGCTACTTGAGGGTCAGGGACCCACTTGAGGAGGCAGTCTGTCCTTTCTCAGATCTCAAACTCTGTGCTGGGAGAACCACTACCCTCTTCAAAGCTGTCAGACAGGGACATTTAAGTCTGCAGAGGATTCTGCTGCCTTTTGTTTGGCTATGTCCTGCCCCCACAGGTGGAGTCTACTGAGGCAGGCAGGCCTCCTTGAGCTGTGGTGGGCTCCACCAAGTTCAAGGTTCCCGGCTGCTTTGTTTCCCTACTCAAGCCTCGGCAATGGTGGGCGCCCCTCCCCCAGCCTCACTGCTGCCTTGCAGTTTGATCTTAGACTGCTGTGCTAGCAATGAGTGAGGCTCCATGGGTGTAGGACCCTCTGAGCCAGGCACGGGATATAATCTGCTGGTGTGCCATTTGCTAAGACCATTGGAAAAGTGCAGTATTAGAGTGGGAGTGACCCAATTTTCCGGGTGCCATCTGTCACCCATTTCCTTGGCTAGGACAGGGAAGTCCCTGACCCCTTGTGCTTCCCGGGTGAGGTGATGCCTCGCCCTGCTTTGGCTCATGCTCAGTGCGCTGCACCCACTGTCCTGCACCCAGTGTCCAACAATCCCCAGTGAGATGAACCTGGTACCTCAGTTGGAAATGCAGTAATCATTCATCTTCTGCATTGCTCATGCTGGGAGCTGTAAACTGGAGCTGTTCCTATTCTGAAATTTTCTTTTTTTGTTGTGTCTCTGCCAGAATACAATACATTGATCCCTATTTTTTTTAAGGAATAATAGATATTTAATTAGCCTAGTACAGAGCTGGGGGAATGCATTAGCTAACTGATTGTGAAAACAAAGGACATAAGGAAGAAAAAAATGGATTTATTTCATACATATTTACTCTTGATATATAAACACTGTTGGAGAATGATAGGAAAAATAGAGCATTTCATTTTCTTAGGGAATTAGGGTTAATGAAATAAAGGTTGTCACCCACTGTCCGTTTATTCAGCCATTCTTTCTTGAGTGCTTGCTTTGGGCACCATGCTAGTCAGTGGGTACAGATGTGAATTTATCACAGCCTCTTCTCTCCTGTAGCACAGAATCAAATATGGGGATTGAGTTACACACAGTGCATCGTAGCAACAGCTGAAAAACCTGGATTCGCTTTGACTGTATGATATCTACAATTACTGTATCAGTAACAGTGGCAGCAACAAAAACAATTATTTGTTTCATTGATCTTTTGTATTATTTTATTTCAAGTTCATTTATTTCTGCTCTTATCTTTATTATTTATTTTCCTCTACTAATTTTGGGTTCAGTTTGCTCTTGCTTTTCTAGTTCTTTAAGATGCATCATTAGGTTATTTATTTAAAGTTTTTCCTCTTTTTTGATGTATGCACATATAGCCATAAAGTTCCCTCTTAGTAATGCTTTCACTATATTCCACAGGTTTTGGTATGTTTTGTTTCCATTATCATTGACCCACTGGTCATTCAGGAGCATATTGTTTAATTTCCATGTGTTTGTATAGTTTCCAAAATTCCTCTTGTTATTGATTTCTAGTTTTACTCCACTGTGGCCAGAGAAGATGCTTGATATTATTTCAATTTTTTGAATGTTTTAAGACTTGTTTTGCGACCTAACATATGGTCTACCCTTGAGAATGATCCATGTGCTGAAGAGAAGAATGTGTCTTCTGCAGCCATTGGATGAAATGTTTTGTAAATATCTATTAGGTCAATTAGTTTTATAGTGCAGATTAAGTCCAGTGTTTC
>NW_022096176.1:0-11351 GCF_006542625.1 Nomascus leucogenys
TGTGCATTCAACTAACAGAGTGGAAGCTTACTTTTGATTGAGCAGTTCTGAAACACTCTTTCTGTAGAAACTGCATGTGGACATTCTGAACGCTAAGGGCCTTTCCTCGAAAAAGGATATTCAAATAAAAACTACACAGAAGCATTCTGTGAAACTTCTTTCTCTTCTGTGCATTACTAACAGCATTGAAGCTTACTTTACGGAGCAGTTCTGAAACACTCTTTCTGTAGAAACTTCATGTGGACATTCGGAGCGCTAAGGGCCTAAACTGGAAAAAGAAATATCTCAAATAAAAACTCCACAGAAGCATTCTGTGAAACTTCTTTCGTTCTCTGCATTCAACTAACAGATTTGAAGCTTACTTTTGATTGATCAGTTCTGAAACACTCTTTCTGTAGAAACTGCAAGTGGACATTCGGAGCGCTAAGGGGCCTAAAGTGGAAAAAGAAATATCTTCAAATAAAAACTACACAGAAGCATTCTGTGAAACTTCTTCTCTTCTGTGCATTCACTAACAGAGTTGAATATTACTTTTTGATTGAGCAGTCTGAAGACACGCATTCTGTAGAAACTGCAAGTGGACATTCGGAGCACTAAGGGCCTATACTGGAAGAATATCTACAAATAAAAACTACACAGAAGCATTCTGTGAAACTTCTTTCTGTTCTGTCCATTGAACTAAGAGAGACGAAGCTTACTTTTGATTCAGCAGTTCTGAAACTCTTTCTGTAGAATCTGCCAGTCGACATTCTGAACGCTAAGGGTCCTAAAGTGGAAAAGAAAATATCTTCAAATAAAAACTACACAGAAAGCATTCTGTGAAACTTCTTTCTGTTCTGTCCATTCAATAACAGAGTTGAAGCTTACTATTGATTGAGAAGTTCTGAAACACACTTTCTGTAGAAACTGCAAGTGGACATTCGGAGCGCAAAGGTGCCCTATAGAGGGAAAAAGAAATATCTCCAAATAAAAACTACACAGAAGCATTCTGGAAACTTCTTTCTGTTCTGTGCATTCAACTAACAGGGTTGAACTTGTTTTGATTGAGCAGTTATCTGAAACACTCTTTCTGTAGAAACTGCAAGGACAGTCTGGGGTTAAGGCACCTATGTGGAAAAAGGAATATCTTCAAATAAAAACACACAAAGCATTCTGTGGAAATTTCTTTCTGTTCTGTGCATTCAACTAACAGAGCGGGAAGCTCACTTTTGATTGAGCAGTCCTGGAACACTCTTTCTGTAGAAACTGCATGTGACATTCGGAGCGCGAAGGGGCCTAGAGGGAAAAAGGAATATCTTCAATTAAAAAACTACATCAGAAGGCATTCTGTGAAACTCCTTCTGTTCTGTGCATTCAACTAACAGATTTGAAGATTACTTTTTATTGAGCATTTCTGAAACACTCTTTCTGTAGAAACTGCAAGGAGACATTCTGAACGCTAAGGGGCCTATAGTGGAAAAGGATATCATCAAATAAAAACACACAGAAGCATTCTGCTGAAACTTCTTTCTGTTCTGTCCATTGAACTAACAGAGTTGAAGCTTACTTTTGATTGAGCAGTTCTGAAACACCCTTTCTGTAGAAACTGAAAGTGGACATTCATAGCAAAAGGGGCCTATATTGGAGAAATTAATATCTACCAATAAAAACTACACAGAAGCATTCTGTGAAACTTCTTTCTGTTCTGTCCATTTCAACTACAGGGTTGAAGCTAGTTTTGATTGAGCAGTTATGAAACACTCTTTCTGTAGAAACTGCAAAGGACAGTCTGGGTAAGGCACCTATAGTGGAAAAAGGAATATCTTCAATAAAAACTACACAGAAGCATTCTGTGAACTTCTTTCTGTTCTGTGCATTCAACTAACAGAGTGGAACTTATTTTGATTGAGAAGTTCTGAAAACCTTTCTGTAGAAACTGCAAGGAGACATTCTGAACGCTAAGGGGCCTATAGTGGAAAAAGGAATATCTTCAAATAAAAACTACACAGAAGCATTCTGTGAAACTTCTTTCTGTTCTGTCCATTGAACTAACAGAGTTGAAGCTTACTTTTGATTGAGCAGTCTGAAACACCCTTTCTGTAGAAACTGAAAGTGGACATTCATAGCACAAAGGGGCCTATATTGGAAAAAGTAATATCTACAAATAAAAACTACACAGAAGCATTCTGTGAAACTTCTTTCTGTTCTGTCCATTCAACTAACAGGGTTGAAGCTTAGTTTGATTGAGCAGTTATGAAACACTCTTTCTGTAGAAACTGCAAGGGACAGTCTGGGGTTAAGGCACCTATAGGAAAAAGGAATATCTTAAAATAAAAACTACACAGAAGCATTCTGTGAAACTCTTTCTGTTCTGTGCATTCAACTAACAGAGTGAAGCTTACTTTTGATTGAGCAGTTCTGAACACTCTTTCTGTAGAAACTGCAAGTGGACATTCGGAGCGTCAGTGGCATAACTGGAATAAGGAAAATCTTCAAATAAAAACTACACAGAAGCATTCTGTGAAACTTCCTTCTGTTCTGTGCATTCAACTAACAGAGTTGAAGCTTACATTTTATTGAGCATTTCTGAAACACTCTTTCTGTAGAAACTGCATGTGGACATTCTGAGCGCTAAGGGGCTTAAACTGGAAAAAGGAATATCTTCAAATAAAAACTACACAGAAGCATTCTGTGAAACTTCTTTCTCTTCTGTGCATTCACTAACAGAATTGAAGCTTACTTTAAAAGGAGCAGTACTGAAACACTCTTTCTGTAGAAACTTCAGGTGGACATTCGGAGCGCTAAGGGCCTAACTGGAAAAAGAAATATCTGCAAATAAAAACTCCACAGAAGCATTCTGTGAAACTTCTTTCTGTTCTCTGCATTCAACTAACAGGTTTGAAGCTTACTTTTGATTGAGCAGTTCTGAAACACTCTTTCTGTAGAAACTGCAAGTGGACATTCGGAGCGCTAAGGGGCCTATAGTGGAAAAAGGAATATCTTCAAATAAAAACTACTCAGAGCATTCTGTGAAACTTCCTTCTCTTCTGTGCATTCAACTAACAGAGTTGAATTACTTTTGATTGAGCAGTTCTGAAACACGCATTCTGTAGAAACTGCAAGTGGACATTCGGAGCACTAAGGGCCTATACTGGAAAAAGAATATCTACAAATAAAAACTACACAGAAGCATTCTGTGAAACTTCTTTCTGTTCTGTGCATTCAACTAACAGAATCGAAGCTTACTTTTGATTGAGCAGTTCTGAAACACTCTTTCTGTAGAAACTGCATGTGGACATTCGGAGCGCTCAGGGGCCTACAGTGGAAAAAGGAATTTCTTCAAATAAAAACTGCACAGAAGCATTCTGTGAAACTTCTTTCTGTTCTGTCCATTCAACTAACAGAGTTGAAGGTTTCATTTGATTGAGCAGTTCCGAACCACTCTTTCTGTGGAAACTGCAAGGTGACATTCCGAGCGCTAAGGGGCCTATACTGGAAAAAGGAATATCTACCAATAAAAACTACACAGAAGCATTCTGTGAAACTTCCTTCTTTTCTGTGCATTCAACTAACAGAGTTGAAGCTTACTTTTGATTGAACAACTCTGAAACACTCTTTCTGTAGAAACTGCAAGTGGACATTCGGAGCGCTAAGGGGCATATAGTGGAATAAGGAAAATGTACAAATAAAAACTACACAGAATAATTCTGTGAAACTTCCTTCTGTTCTGTACATTCAACTAACATAGTTGAAGCTTACTTTGGATTGAGCAGTTCTGAAACACTCTTTGTGTAGAAACTGCAGGAGGACATTCTGAACGCTAAGGGGCCTATAGTGGAAAAAGGAATATCCTCGAATAAAAACTACACAGAAGCATTCTGTGAAACATCTTTATGTTCTGTCCATTCAAATAACAGAGTTGAATCTTACTTTTGATTGAGCAGTTCTGAAACATGCTTTCTGTAGAAACTGAAAGTGGACTTCCCAGAGAAGAAAAGGACCTATAGAGGAAAAAGGGATATCTTCAAATAAAAACTACACAGAAGCATTCTGTGAAACTTCTTTCTGTTCTGTGCATTCACCTAACAGAGTTGAAGCTCAGTATTGACTGAGGCGTTCTGAAACACTCTTTCTGTAGAAACTGCAAGTGGACATTCTGAACGCAAAGGGGCCTATACTGGAAAAAGGTATATCTTCAAATAAAAACTACACAGAAGCATTCTGTGAAACTTCTTTCTCTTCTGTGCATTCAACTAACAGAGTTGAAGCTTACTTTTGATTGAGCAGTCCTGAAACACTCTTTGTGTAGAAACTGCATGTGGACATTCGGAGCGCTAAGGGGCCTATACTGGAAAAAGGACTATCTGCAAATAAAAACTCCACAGAAGCATTCTGTGAAACTTATTTCTGTTCTGTGCATTCAACTAACAGATTTGAAGCTTACTTTTGATTGAGCAGTTCTGAAACACACTTTCTGTAGAAACTCCAAGTGGACATTCGGAGCGCGAAGGGGCCTAGAGTGGAAAAAGGAATATCTTCAATTAAAAACTACTCAGAAGCATTCTGTGAAACTTCCTTCTGTTCTGTGCATTCAACTAACAGAGTTGAAGCTTACTTTTTATTGAGCATTTCTGAAACACTCTTTCTGTAGAAACTGCAAGGAGACATTCTGAACGCTAAGGGGCCTATAGTGGAAAAAGGAATATCTTCAAATAAAAACTACACAGAAGCATTCTGTGAAACTTCTTTCTGTTCTGTCCATTGAACTAACAGAGTTGAAGCTTACTTTTGATTGAGCAGTTCTGAAACACCCTTTCTGTAGAAACTGAAAGTGGACATTCATAGCACAAAGGGGCCTATATTGGAAAAAGTAATATCTACCAATAAAAACTACACAGAAGCATTCTGTGAAACTTCTTTCTGTTCTGTCCATTCAACTAACAGGGTTGAAGCTTAGTTTTGATTGAGCAGTTATGAAACACTCTTTCTGTAGAAACTGCAAGGGACAGTCTGGGGTTAAGGCACCTATAGTGGAAAAAGGAATATCTTCAAATAAAAACTACACAGAAGCATTCTGTGAAACTTCTTTCTGTTCTGTGCATTCAACTAACAGAGTGGAAGCTTACTTTTGATTGAGCAGTTCTGAAACACTCTTTCTGTAGAAACTGCAAGTGGACATTCGGAGCGCTCAGTGGCATATACTGGAATAAGGAAAATCTTCAAATAAAAACTACACAGAAGCATTCTGTGAAACTTCCTTCTGTTCTGTGCATTCAACTAACAGAGTTGAAGCTTACATTTTATTGAGCATTTCTGAAACACTCTTTCTGTAGAAACTGCATGTGGACATTCTGAACGCTAAGGGCCCTTTCCTGGAAAAAGGAATATCTTCAAATAAAAACTACACAGAAGCATTCTGTGAAACTTCTTTCTCTTCTGTGCATTCATCTAACAGAATTGAAGCTTACTTTAAACGGAGCAGTACTGAAACACTCTTTCTGTAGAAACTTCAGGTGGACATTCGGAGCGCTAAGGGGCCTAAACTGGAAAAAGAAATATCTGCAAATAAAAACTCCACAGAAGCATTCTGTGAAACTTCTTTCTGTTCTCTGCATTCAACTAACAGATTTGAAGCTTACTTTTGATTGAGCAGTTCTGAAACACTCTTTCTGTAGAAACTGCAAGTGGACATTCGGAGCCCTAAGGGGCCTAGAGTGGAAAAAGGAATATCTTCAAATAAAAACTACTCAGAAGCATTCTGTGAAACTTCCTTCTCTTCTGTGCATTCAACTAACAGAGTTGAATATTACTTTTGATTGAGCAGTTCTGAAACACGCATTCTGTAGAAACTGCAAGTGGACATTCGGAGCACTAAGGGGCCTATACTGGAAGAAAGAATATCTACAAATAAAAACTACACAGAAGCATTCTGTGAAACTTCTTTCTGTTCTGTCCATTGAACTAAGAGAGACGAAGCTTACTTTTGATTCAGCAGTTCTGAAACACTCTTTCTGTAGAAACTGCCAGTCGACATTCTGAACGCTAAGGGTCCTAAAGTGGAAAAAGGAATATCTTCAAATAAAAACTACACAGAAGCATTCTGTGAAACTTCTTTCTGTTCTGTCCATTCAACTAACAGAGTTGAAGCTTACTTTTGATTGAGAAGTTCTGAAACACACTTTCTGTAGAAACTGCAAGTGGACATTCGGAGCGCTAAGGTGCCTATAGAGGAAAAAGAATATCTCAAATAAAAACTACACAGAAGCATTCTGGAAACTTCTTTCTGTTCTGTGCATTCAACTAACAGATGAAGCTTACTTTTGATTGAGCAGTTCTGAAACACTTTCTGTAGAAACTGCAGTGGACATTCGGAGCGCTAGGGGCCTAAGTGGAAAAAGGAATATCTTCAAATAAAAACTACACAGAAGCATTCTGTGAAACTTCTTTCTGTTCTGTCCATTCAACTAACAGAGTTGAAGCTTACATTTGATTGAGCAGTTCTGAAACACTCTTTCTGTAGAAACTGCAGTGACATTCGACGCTAAGGGGCCTATACTGGAAAAAGGAATATCTTCAAATAAAAACTACACAGAAGCATTCTGTGAAACTTCTTTCTCTTCTGTGCATTCAACTAACAGAATTGAAGCTTACTTTAAATGGAGCAGTACTGAAACACTCTTTCTGTAGAAACTTCAGGTGGACATTCGGAGCGCTAAGGGGCCTAAACTGGAAAAAGAAATATCTGCAAATAAAAACTCCACAGAAGCATTCTGTGAAACTTCTTTCTGTTCTCTGCATTCAACTAACAGATTTGAAGCTTACTTTTGATTGAGCAGTTCTGAAACACTCTTTCTGTAGAAACTGCAAGTGGACATTCGGAGCCCTAAGGGGCCTAGAGTGGAAAAAGGAATATCTTCAAATAAAAACTACTCAGAAGCATTCTGTGAAACTTCCTTCTCTTCTGTGCATTCAACTAACAGAGTTGAATATTACTTTTGATTGAGCAGTTCTGAAACACGCATTCTGTAGAAACTGCAAGTGGACATTCTGAGCACTAAGGGGCCTATACTGGAAGAAAGAATATCTACAAATAAAAACTACACAGAAGCATTCTGTGAAACTTCTTTCTGTTCTGTCCATTGAACTAAGAGAGACGAAGCTTACTTTTGATTCAGCAGTTCTGAAACTCTTTCTGTAGAATCTGCCAGTCGACATTCTGAACGCTAAGGGTCCTAAAGTGGAAAAAGAAATATCTTCAAATAAAAACTACACAGAAGCATTCTGTGAAACTTCTTTCTGTTCTGTCCATTCAACTAACAGAGTTGAAGCTTACTATTGATTGAGAAGTTCTGAAACACACTTTCTGTAGAAACTGCAAGTGGACATTCGGAGCGCAAAGGTGCCTATAGAGGAAAAAGTAATATCTCCAAATAAAAACTACACAGAAGCATTCTGGGAAACTTCTTTCTGTTCTGTGCATTCAACTAACAGAATCGAAGCTTACTTTTGATTGAGCAGTTCTGAAACACTCTTTCTGTAGAAACTGCATGTGGACATTCGGAGCGCTCAGGGGCCTACAGTGGAAAAAGGAATTTCTTCAAATAAAAACTGCACAGAAGCATTCTGTGAAACTTCTTTCTGTTCTGTCCATTCAACTAACAGAGTTGAAGGTTTCATTTGATTGAGCAGTTCCGAACCTCTCTTTCTGTGGAAACTGCAAGGTGACATTCCGAGCGCTAAGGGGCCTATACTGGAAAAAGGAATATCTACCAATAAAAACTACACAGAAGCATTCTGTGAAACTCCTTCTTTTCTGTGCATTCAACTAACAGAGTTGAAGCTTACTTTTGATTGAACAACTCTGAAACACTCTTTCTGTAGAAACTGCAAGTGGACATTCGAGCGCTAAGGGGCATATAGTGGAATAAGGAAAATGTACAAATAAAAACTACACAGAATCATTCTGTGAAACTTCCCTCTGTTCTGTACATTCAACTAACATAGTTGAAGCTTACTTTGGATTGAGCAGTTCTGAAACACTCTTTGTGTAGAAACTGCAGGAGGACATTCTGAACGCTAAGGGGCCTATAGTGGAAAAAGGAATATCCTCGAATAAAAACTACACAGAAGCATTCTGTGAAACATCTTTATGTTCTGTCCATTCAAATAACAGAGTTGAATCTTACTTTTGATTGAGCAGTTCTGAAACATGCTTTCTGTAGAAACTGAAAGTGGACTTCCCAGAGAAGAAAAGGACCTATAGAGGAAAAAGGGATATCTTCAAATAAAAACTACACAGAAGCATTCTGTGAAACTTCTTTCTGTTCTGTGCATTCACCTAACAGAGTTGAAGCTCAGTATTGACTGAGGCGTTCTGAAACACTCTTTCTGTAGAAACTGCAAGTGGACATTCTGAACGCAAAGGGGCCTATACTGGAAAAAGGTATATCTTCAAATAAAAACTACACAGAAGCATTCTGTGAAACTTCTTTCTCTTCTGTGCATTCAACTAACAGAGTTGAAGCTTACTTTTGATTGAGCAGTCCTGAAACACTCTTTGTGTAGAAACTGCATGTGGACATTCGGAGCGCTAAGGGGCCTATACTGGAAAAAGGACTATCTGCAAATAAAAACTCCACAGAAGCATTCTGTGAAACTTATTTCTGTTCTGTGCATTCAACTAACAGATTTGAAGCTTACTTTTGATTGAGCAGTTCTGAAACACACTTTCTGTAGAAACTCCAAGTGGACATTCGGAGCGCGAAGGGGCCTAGAGTGGAAAAAGGAATATCTTCAATTAAAAACTACTCAGAAGCATTCTGTGAAACTTCCTTCTGTTCTGTGCATTCAACTAACAGAGTTGAAGCTTACTTTTTATTGAGCATTTCTGAAACACTCTTTCTGTAGAAACTGCAAGGAGACATTCTGAACGCTAAGGGGCCTATAGTGGAAAAAGGAATATCTTCAAATAAAAACTACACAGAAGCATTCTGTGAAACTTCTTTCTGTTCTGTCCATTGAACTAACAGAGTTGAAGCTTACTTTTGATTGAGCAGTTCTGAAACACCCTTTCTGTAGAAACTGAAAGTGGACATTCATAGCACAAAGGGGCCTATATTGGAAAAGTAATATCTACCAATAAAAACTACACAGAAGCATTCTGTGAAACTTCTTTCTGTTCTGTCCATTCAACTAACAGGGTTGAAGCTTAGTTTTGATTGAGCAGTTATGAAACACTCTTTCTGTAGAAACTGCAAGGGACAGTCTGGGGTTAAGGCACCTATAGTGGAAAAAGGAATATCTTCAAATAAAACTACACAGAAGCATTCTGTGAAACTTCTTTCTGTTCTGTGCATTCAACTAACAGAGTGGAAGCTTACTTTTGATTGAGCAGTTCTGAAACACTCTTTCTGTAGAAACTGCAAGTGGACATTCGGAGCGCTCAGTGGCATATAGTGGAATAAGGAAAATCTTCAAATAAAAACTACACAGAAGCATTCTGTGAAACTTCCTTCTGTTCTGTGCATTCAACTAACAGAGTTGAAGCTTACATTTTATTGAGCATTTCTGAAACACTCTTTCTGTAGAAACTGCAATGATGGACATTCTGACGGCTAAGGGGCCTATAGTGGAAAAAGAATATCTTCAAATAAAAACTACACAGAAGCATTCTGTGAAACTTCTTTCTGTTCTGTCCATTCAGCTAACAGAGTTTGAAGCTTACTTTGATTGAGAAGTTCTGAACACACTTTTCTGTAGAACTGCAAGTGACATTCGGAGCCAAAGGTGCCTATAGTGGAAAAGGTAATACTTCAAATAAAAACTACCAGAAGCATCTGTGGAAACTTCTTTCTGTTTTTCCATTCAACTAAAGAGTGGTAGAAGCCTTACTTTGAATTGAGAAGTTCTGAAACCTTTCTGTAGGAAACTGCAAGTGACATTCGGAGCTGCAAAAGGTGCCTATAGAGGAAAAAGAATATCTCAAATAAAACTACAAGAAGCTTCTGGGAAACTTCTCTTCTGTTCTGTGCATTCAAAAACAGAATGAAGCTTACTTTTGAATTGAGCAGTTCTGAAACACTCTTTCTGTAGAACTGCATGTGGACATTCGAGCGCTCAGGGGCCTACAGTGGAAAAGAATTTCTTCAAATAAAAACTCACAGAAGCATTCTGTGAAACTCTTTCTGTCTGCCATTCAACTAAAGAGTTGAAGGTTTCATTTGATTGGGCAGTTCCGAACACTCTTTCTGTTGGAAACTGCAAGGTGAATTCCGACGCAAGGGGCCTATATGGAAAAAGGAATATCTACCAATAAAAACTACACAGAAGCATTCTGTGAAACTTCCTTCTTTTCTGTGCATTCAACAACAGATTGGAAGCTTACTTTTGATTGAAAACTTGAAACACTCTTTCTGTAGAAACTGCAAATGGACATTCGGACGCTAGGGGCATATAGTGGAATAAGGAAAATGTACAATAAAAACTACACAGAATCATTCTGTGAAACTTCCCTCTGTTCTGTACATTCAACTAACATAGTTTGAAGCTTACTTTGGATTGAGCAGTTCTGAAACACTTCTTTGTGTAGAAACTGCAGGAGGACATTCTGAACGCTAAGGGGCCTATAGTGGAAAAGGAATATCCTCGAATAAAAACTACACAGAAGCATTCTGTGAAACATCCTTATGTTCTGTCCATTCAAAATAACAGAGTTGAATCTTACTTTTGATTGAGCAGTTCTGAAACATGCTTTCTGTAGAAACTGAAAGTGGACTTCCCAGAGAAGAAAAGGACCTTAGAGGAAAAAGGGTATCTTCAAATAAAAACTACACAGAAGCATTCTGTGAAACTTCTTTCTGTTCTGTGCATTCACTAACAGAGTTGAAGCTCAGTATTGATGAGGCGTTCTGGAAACCACTCTTTCTGTAGACTGCAAGTGGACATTCTGAACGCAAAGGGGCCTATACTGAAAAAGTATATCTTCAAATAAAAACTACACAGAAGCATTTCTGTGAAACTTCTTTCTCTTCTGTGCATTCAACTAACAGAGTTGAAGCTTACTTTTGATTGAGCAGTCCTGAAACACTCTTTTCGTAGAAACTGCATGTGGACATTCGGAGCGCTAAGGGGTATACTGGAAAAAGGACTATCTGCAAATAAAAACTCCACAGAAGCATTCTGTGAAACTTTTTCTGTTCTGTGCATTCAACTAACAGAGTTGAAGCTTACTTTTGATTGAACAGTTCTGAAACACTCTTTCTGTAGAAACTGCAAGTGGACATTCGGAGCGCGAAGGGGCCTAGAGTGGAAAAAGGAATATCTTCAATTAAAAACTACTCAGAAGCATTTCTGTAAAACTTCTTCTGTTCTGT
>NW_022096177.1:0-39908 GCF_006542625.1 Nomascus leucogenys
CATTCCCCACATGGGCGTCTTGTAGTCACCAGCATTTGATGCTATCAAGTCCCCCTGTCCTCTGTGCAGACTGGGAAGCCCTTGGTCACCCTGGGAGGGTTGGGAGACCCAGGCCAGGCTGCAGAAGCATAAGGACTTGAACCCGGGTCCTGAGTGGCACCACCTTGGGTCCTCCCCGCCATCTGTGTTCAGCTCCACCTTGATGCTGACTAGGCTGGGCCATGCAGAGAGGGTTAGGGGATAGAGGTGGGAGCTGGGGAGCGGGACTCCACTCTGGGAGCGGGGCAGCCTTGCCGGATCCAGGGGAGAGAGTTGAGCGGTCCCAGCTCTGCTTTCCCAGAGCTGCCGGGAACCCGGGTAATGGTGTGGAGGTTCTTGGGAGCCCTGCCCCTACCTGGCAACCGCAGTGCAGCAGGCACCAAATTCTGCACATTGGGACAGTGTGACCCTGGGTTCTGGCGGGTGGTAGGTGGGGCTTTGGGACCTACCGGCAGTGAGGGAGTTAACACAGCAGCTGACTCCTCTAGGCAAGGAAAACCCCTCAAGGGCTTGCTGCCTGGCCTCCTGCCAGGGAACAAGCAGGAGCTGAAAACTAGAAGTTGAGGCATGAGTTTGGACCACTCTGTGGTGTGCATCTGGGAGGGAGCAGCGCGCCACAGCTGCCAGCCGCCAGCTGTTGGCCCATTCACCCATCTGTCTATCTGGAGCTGCTGTTCAGACCTGTCTGTCTGTCCGCCCATCTATAAGCCCATCTCTGTCCATTGTCTATCTGACTATCTTTCTCTTACCGTCCTCTCCGTCCAGCCATCTGGCCTGTCTGTCGATCCATCTTCATGTCTGTCTGTGGCCCACCTGTTTGTCCATCTGTCCAATTACTTGTGAGTCTATCTATGCTTCTTCTTGTCCACTCATCTGCCCACCCATCTGTCCCTCTGTCTGCCACCGGCCTCCCCTCTCCTCCTGGGCTGCAGAGCATGGCCCGGGACTGCGGAGCCACGGTTGGCCTGGTCCTGCTGGGGCTGGGGCTAGCGCTGGCTGTCATTGTGCTGGCTGTGGTCGTCTCTCGACACCAGGCCCCCTGTGGCTCCCAGGCCTTTGCCCACGCTGCTGTTGCCGCCGACTCCAAGGTCTGCTCAAATATTGTACGGTGAGTGAGATGTGGGAGGAAGCCGGGTGGCCCTTGGCAGCCAGCCCTCCTGGAGAAGGCGTTGTGTGTGAGAGAGAGTGTGTGTGAGCGTGTGTGTGTGTGTGATTATGTGTGAGTGTGAGTGTGTGCGTATATGTGTATGAGTGTGTGTGGGGTGTGTGTGATTGTGTTTGGGTGTGTGTATGTGTGAGTTTGTGGAGGTGTGTGAGAGTATATGAGTGTGAGTGTGTGGGGAGTGTGGGTGGGTGTGAATGTGTGTGATTGTGTTTCGGTGTGTGAGGGTGTGTGTGACTGTGAATGTGTGAGTGTGAGTATGGGGGGTGGGGTGTGTGTGAATGTGTGTGATTGTGTGTGGCTATGTGTATGGGTGTGTGTGTGTGTGTGTGTGTGCACGTCACTGGCCAGGAAGCAGGAGCCGTGTGTGTGTGGTGTGGGCTTCAGCACCTGCAGGGCTTGGGCTCAAGGAGGCAGCCTCAGGGCCCTTGCACAGAACAGGTGGCAGGGTGTGCCCGTGGGGCAGATGGGGACTTGGGGACAATGGTGGTGTGTGAATCCATACCTGGCTCCAGGATTCAGGAGGCCCATTTGCATATCCCAGGTGGGAACCTGTCTGGCCCCGCCTGACCCTGCTGGCCGGTGCAGGCCCCTTCAGTGAGGCCAATTCTCCAAGGCTAGGGTCTTCTCCCAGGGTCATAGGTGAAGGGGTTTGGAGGCTCCCTGCGTGGGTACTGGCCTGCTGGGGTACACGATGCTGCCATAGCCAGTCTGCCCCAACACCCAGCCCGGGGCCACGTCTCGGGTCTCTCAGTCCTGGGGAGCCCCGTGCCCCACCCCTCACATCCTCTCTCCGAGTCAGGGCCTGGGTCTTGTGAGCTGAGTGACTGATACTTGGTGTCCTGGATGAGGGTGTGATGGAGAGGGGCCACAGTGGGTGTTTCCTGACCCTCTTCCAGGAAGGTGCTGCTGCCGCTGCAGAGAGGACACACAGGATGCCCCTTCCTGCCCCCTGCCTCCCATTGGGCCCACGAAATCCAGGGCAAGCCTCCCCTCCCTGCCAGCCACCTGGTCTGCTTCCCATAAATTCTGTCCTTCAGGCTGTTGGGAGGATCCCAGTGCTTTGTAAACTAAAGCAAGGGAGGAGTGGCCATTCTCTCTCTTTGTTCATTCATTCACCTTTTCATTCATTCCTTCCTCCCTCCATTCCCCCATCTGTCCATCCTTCCTGCCCTGATTGCTCATGCACCCCCCAGCCCCTCCTGACCTGGTCCTTTGGTTTCTCTTCAGGGCTTCCTGTCTCCTCCCACAGGGCTGAGAATGGCAGCTCAGGGACAAGTGGGCGCTGGGGACTGCTTAGTCTCCCCAGTGGCTCCCAGGGGATTCGAGGGATTGATGCCAGCTGCCACCCCAGGCTGTGCCGCTCCTATGCTCGGGAGGACATACAGAGATGCGGCACCCACTTAAACTCGAAGTTGCAAAGATGCAAATGAGACTGGAGTCTCAGGCACCAGAGACCACCCGTGGGCACGTGGCTTTTGGGAGTGGGGACCTGCTGCCACAGATCTCTGAGGAGACTGGACCTGCTGGGTCTCCCCGAGGGACTGTCTGGGGGTCTCCATAGCGTGCCCTGCTGTGTGCGTGACAGTCAGTGGTTGGCTAGGGGTCTCTACTCTAAAGCTCCCTCTGCTGACACTCCCTCAAACTGTCCCTTGGTGAAGAGAGAGGATGTGGTTTGCCCCAGTGTTTTGTCAGACAACTCTCTCCACTTCCTGTGTTAAGAAGCTGGGAGTGGAAGAGAGCCTGGGGCTGGCCCCAGCTGCTGCTGCGGAACAGGGGTCACTGGGAACAGGGGTCACTGGACGCTGGGACCCTGGCCGGGCTGGCTGGGGGGCCTCAGGAAGAGGCTTGCTGCAGCATCATCCTGGCCAAGATTCCTCCTTGCAGAGGACGCTGGCCACGCTGTCACAGGGTCTGCTGGGGCCACCAGAAGCCCATGCTCCTGCCTCCATCTCTCCCCTCTGTGCTCCCCTCTCACCAGGAGGCCCTCCCAGAGTCCAGTCTCCTGCTTTTTTTTTTTTTTTTTTGAGACAATGTCTTGCTCTGTCACCAGGCTGGAGTGCAGTGGCGCGATCTCGGCTCACTGCAACCTCTGCCTCCTCGGTTCAAATGATTCTCCTGCCTCAGCCTCCTGAGTAGCTGGGACTACAGGTGCCAGCCACCACGCCCAGCTAATTTTTGTATTTTTAGTAGAGACGGGGTTTCACCATGGTGGCCAGGGTGGTCTCTATCTCTTGACCTCGTGATTCGCCCGCCTCAGCCTCCCAAAGTGCTGGGATTAGAGGAGTGAGTCATGGCGCCCGGCCCCGTCTCCTACTCTTTCTTTCAGCACCAGGTTTTATTCTTGGGATTCTGCTACAGCCGGAGCCCCTGGGTGCGAGTTCCTAAGGTTTCTGTGAGTGTGGACCCAGCACCGTGCCTAGTAGACACACAAAAGGAGCATGGTGACAGTGAGTCTGTCGTCTCCAGCATAATGACTGTTTTGATCCTTGTAAAAAAGGTGATTTTGGCTGGATGTGGTGGCTCACACTGTAATCCCAGCACTTTGGGAGGCCAAGGCGGGTGGATCATTGGAGGTCAGGAGTTGGAGACCAGCCTGGGCAACATGGTGAAACCCCGTCTCTACTAAAAATACAAAAATTAGCCAGGCATGGTAGCGGGTGCCTGTAATCCCAGCTACTCGGGAGGCTGAGGCAGGAGAATTGCTTGAACCCGGGAGGCAAAGGCTGCAGTAAGCCAAGATTGTACCACTGCACTCCAGCCTCGGTGACAGAGCAGGACTTGGTCTCAAAAAAAGACAGAAAAGTTCATATTTTTGTTCTAATGGTTATCTTAATATCTTCATCCTATAATTATGTTTTGTATAATTATAATAGCTACATAAGATATACTACCCCTAGTACGTTGTTTTTTGGATATTCTATTCGCCCCTGATGGTTAATTTATGTGTCAACTTGGCTAAGCTATGGTGCCCCGTTGTTTGGTCAAATACTTGTCAATATCTTGCTGGGAGGTTATTTCATAGATGTGATGAACATTGACAGTCAGTTGACTTTAAGTAAAACAGATTACCCACCATAATATGGGTGGGCCACCTCCAATCAGTTGAAGGCCTTAAGAACAAAAACTGAGGTTTCCCAGAGAAGCAGGAATTCCGCTTCAAGACTGTAACACACAAAACCCTGCCTGAGTTTCTGGCCTGCTGACTGCTCTACAGATGTTAGGTTCCAGACTTCGAGATCAACTCTTACCTGAATTTATAGCCTGCTGGCTTGCCCTACAGATTTTAAACTTGCTAGTCCCCACAATCATGTGAGCCAATTCCTAAATAAATCTCTCTCTGTGTATAACCTATTGGTTTAGTTTCTCTAAAAAGCTTTCACATCCTGTTTCCTGGATGTTAAGTAATACTGAAACTAGCTAGTAACTTCTTTTTTTTTTTTTTTTTTTTTTTTTTTGAGACAGAGTTTTGCTCTTGTTGCCCAGGCTGGAGTAAAATGGCACGATCTCGGCTCACCACAACCTCCACTTCCTGGGTCCAAGCAATTCTCCCTCAGCCTCCTGAGTAGCTGGGATTACAGGCATGTGCCACCATGCTTGGCTAATTTTTGTATTTTTAGTAGAGACAGGGCTTCTCCATGTTGGTCAGGCTGGTCTTGAACTCCCAACCTCAGGTGATCCACTGCCTTGGCCTCACAAAGTGCTGGAATTACAGGCATGAGCCACCGCGCCCGGCTCCTAGTAACTTCTTCTTTTCCGTGATGTGTCTCTTACCTCTAATAATACTTTTCTTCTTAAAATCTACTTCATTAAAAATAGTTATGCTGGGCATGGTGGCTCATGTCTGTAATCTCGGCACTTTGTTGGAGGTCGAGGTGGGTGGATCACTGAAGCCCAGGAGTTCAAGACCAGCCTGGGCAACATGGCGAGACCCTGCCTCTACAAAAAATACAAAAATTAGCTGGGTGTGGCTAATATAATTCTACGTTGGTACAGTTGTAGTCCCAGCTACTTGGGATGCTGAGATGGGAGAATTGCCTGAGCCTAGAAGGGAGAGATTGCTGTAAGCCAAGATCACATCACTGCACTCCAGCCTGGGAAACAGAGTGAGGCTCTATCTCAAAAAAAAAAAAAAAAAAAAAGTTATACAGCTTTCTTGGTTAGTGCATGAATGATATATTTTTCATTATTTTCCACCTCTCTGTATCCTTATATAAAAGGCATTATTAGTTGGGTTTTACTTTATTTTCAATTATTTTAATTTTTGTTGTCATTTTAAATGTAACTAATGATTTATTTGGGTTGAAAGCCACCACCAGTTTGCTTTCCATGCCTATTCTGTTTTTCTTATCTCCTCTCACATCTTGTTTTGGATTTATTATTTTTATTATTTAATTTCCTCCTCTATTAGTTTCATAACTGTGCAGTCTTGGAGTTATTTTAAAAGATGACAGTGGATTATTTTAGAGCTTACAACATGCATCCTTCACTTATCAAAGTCTCACATGAGCTAGTACTTTTTGTTGTTGTTGTTGTTGAGATAGAGAGAGTCTTCCTCTGCTGCCCAGGCTGGAGTGCAGTGGAGCAATCTTGGTTCACTGCAACCTCCACTTCTTGGGTTCAAGCAGTTCTCCTGCCTCAGTCACCTGAGTAGCTGGGACCACAGGTGTGCACCACTATGCCCGGCTAATTTTTGTATTCTTTTTTAGTAGAGACAGGGTTTCACCATGTTGGCCAGGCTGGTCTTGAACTCCTGACCTTAAGAAATCTGCCTACCTGCCGTCCTAAAGTGTTGGGATTACAGGCGTGAGCCCCCATGCCCAGCCTATGAGTTAGTACTTCTATCCTCTTCCTAGTCAGTACAAGAACCTTGGAACAGGAACTAAATTTACCCCCAGTGACTTATAGGCTAATATTTTTGTGTATTTAAAATATATGTATGTGCATAGATGTATCTGTGTGTTTTTTGTGTTTTTATTCTTATTTATGTTGAGAGTGTGGAGCTATGTAAGAGTAAAGAGAATTGTGTAATGAAGCCCCATGTATCCACTCAATTTCAACAACAATCTTATGGTCAAGCTAATTTCATGTATACTCTTTCCTGCTTCCCTCTACCCCACATTATTTCAGTGCAAATCCCAGATATATAACTTTACCCATACATATTTCAGTATGTTTTATTTATTTTAAACCCCACAAGATATCATTTTCTATACTACTGTAATTTTATACCAATAACATTCATTTAGATTTACCCACACGTTTACCTCTTCTGTTACCCTTTATTTTTATTTATCAAAATATCTTTGGGAAAAAATATCTTTCAGCACATGGTCAAGGATCTCCTGAGGGCTATGTCATAGGCAAAATATACATATACATTCCATATATATACACACATATACACACACACACATATACACACATACACACACACACATATATATATTCCACTTTCACTTTTTTGTTTGTTTGTTTTTTGAGACCGAGTCTTGCTCTGTGGCCCAGGCTGGAGTGCGGTGGTGGGATCTCAGCTCACTGCAACTTCTACCTCCTGGGTTCAGGTGATTCTCCTGTCTCAGCCTCCCAAGTAGTTGGGATTACAGGTGTTAGCCACCACCCCTGGCTAATTTTTGTATATATTTTTTTGAGATGGAGTATCGCTCTGTTGCCCAGGCTGGAGTGCAGTGGCGTGATCTCGGCTCACTGCAACCTTCATCTCCCTGGTTCAAGCAATTCCCCTGCCTCAGCCTCCCAAGTAGCTGGGATTACAGGTGCATGCCACCATGCCCGGATAATTTTTTTGTATTTGTAGTAGAGACCGGGTTTTCCTATGATGGTCAGACTGGTCTTGAACTTCTGACTTCAGGCAATCCACCCCCCTCGGCCTCCCAAAGTGCTGGGATTATAGGCATAAGCCACCATGCCTGGCCTGTTTTTTTTTGAGATGGAGTTTTGCTCTGTCACCCAGGCTGGAGTGCAGTGGCAAGATCTTGGCTCACTGCAACCTCCACCTCTCGGGTTCAAGCAATTCTTGTGCCTCAGCCTCCTGAGTAGCTGGGATTACAGGCACCCCCACCAAATCTGGCTAATTTGTGTAATTTTGGTAGAGGTGGAGTTTCACCACATTGGCCAGGCTGGTCTCGAACTTCTGACCTCAGGTGATCCACCTGCCTCAGCCTTCCAAAGTGCTGGGATTACAGGCATGAGCCACCATGCCCAGCCATTTTCGCTTTTGAAGGATATTGTTAGTGAGCATAGAATTCTAGGTTGGCAGATATTTTCTTTCCTCAGTTTGAAAACATGATTCCCTTGTATCTGATTTCTCCTGCTTTTATTGGGAAGCCAATTCTCAATCTAATTTTGCTCATTTGAAGGCAATGGCTTTTTATGTTGTTGTGTTTTTTGAGATGGAGTCTCACTCTGTCGCCCAGGCTGGAGTGCAGTGGTGCAATTTCAGCTCACTGCAACCTCTGCCTCCTGGGCTCAAGTGATTCTTCTGCCTCAGCCTCCCAAGTAGCTGGGATTACAGGTGTCCACCATCACACCCGGCTAATTGTTGTATTTTTAATAGAGATGAACTTTTGCCGTGTTGGTCAGGGTGATCCCAAACTCCTCATTTCAGGTGATCCACCTGCCTCAGCCTCCCAAATGCTGGGATTACAGGCATGAGCCAGCCCCCAACCCCGGCCTGAAGGCAGTATCTTTTTCCCTCTGGCTGCTTTGAAAAGTTTTGTCTTTGTTTTGAGCAGTTTACACTGATGCATTTAGGTGGCTCTTCATTCTATGACTTGATTCTTTTTTGTCCATTTTAGAAAATTCTCAGCTTTATCTCTTCAAGTGTTACATCTTCCCCATCCTCTCTCTACTCTCCTTATGAGACTCCAATTTCACATGACTTATGCCTTGTTAAAGTATCTCCCATGTCTCTTAATCCATTTCCTGGATGTTCTATCTATTTTTCTCTTTGTAATTCAATTCGTATATTTTGTATCAAACTATCTCCCAATTAGCCAGGCGTGGTGATGGGTGCCTGTAATCCCAGCTACTTGGGAGGCTGAGGCAGGAGAATTGCTTGAACCCGGGAGATGGAGGTTGCAGTGAGCCAAGATCATGCCACTGCACTCCAGCCTGGGCAACACAGTGAGACCCTGTCTCAATAAATAAATAAATAAATACCAGTTCACTATTTTTTTTTATGTTTGTGTCTAGTGTGCTGTTCAAATTGAGTTCCTAATTCCATTTTTTTTTGAGACTTTTTTTTTTGAGTCTCTATCTGTTGCCCAGGCTGGAGTTCAGTGGTGCAATCTCAACTCACTGTAGCCTCCACCTCCCAGGTTCAAGCGATTCTTGTGCCTCAGCCTCCCGAGTAAGTGGGATTACCACCACGCCTAACTCATTTTTGTATTTTTAGTAGAGATGGGGTTTTGCCATGTTGGCCAGGCTGGTCTTGAACTCCTGGCCTCATGTGATTGGCCTAACTCTGTCTCCCAAAGTGCTGGGATTATAGGCCTGAGCCACCACTCCCAGCCTCCATTTTTTTTTTTTTTGAGACAGAGTCTTGCTCTGTTGCCCAGGCTGGAGTAGAGTGGTGCGATCTCGGCACACTGCAAGCTCCCCCTCCTAGTTCAAGCAATTCTCCTGCCTCAGCCTCCCGAGTAGCTGGGACTACAGCCACATGCCACCATGCCTGGCTAATTTTTGTAATTTTAGTAGAGATGAGGTTTCACCATATTGGTCAGGCTGGTCTTGAACTTCTGACCTCAGGTGATCCACCCCCTCAGCCTTCCAAAGTGCTGGGATTACAGGCGTGAGTCACCACGCCTAGTGCGTCCATTTTTTATAGTTGCCAGTTTTCTGATGAAATTCTTAATTGTTTCTTTATATCCTCGATATACATATAAAGTACTTAAAGTACATGGTCTGACGATTTCATAATCTGGAGATCCTATGGGCCTTTTTAAAAGTTGTCTGTGCTTTCTCTTGAGCTTTGCTCCTGGTGTCTTATTTCCTTGTTTGCTTGGTTGTTTTTAATTTGGCAATGGAAGTTGTGTATACAAATTGTTACAAATAATTTTTTTTTTGAGATGGAGTTTCGCTTTGTTCCCCAAGCTGGAGTGCAATGACGTGATCTCGGCTCACTGCAACCTCTGCATCCCAGGGTTCAATTTTCCTACCTCAGCCTCTCAAGTAGCTGGGATTACAGGCAGGTGCCAGCACGCCTGGCTAATTTTTGTATTTTTAGTAGAGATGAGTTTTCACCATGTTGGTCAGGCTGGTCTGAAACTCCTGACCTCGTGATCTGCCCACCTCAGCCTCCCAAAGTGCTGGGATTACAGGCGTGAGCCACTGCGCCCAGCCAGAAATAATTTTTAAAAATAATCTCGAGCCCCAGCATGATGGCTCATGTTTGTAATCCCATCACTTTGGGAGGCTGAGGCGGGCAGATTGCTTGAGCCTAGGAGTTCAAGATCAGCCTGTGCAACATGGTGAAACCCCATCTCTACAAAAAATAAAAAATTAGCTGGGTGTGGTGGTGTGTGCCTGTAGTCCCAGCTGTTTGGGACGCTGAGGTGGGAGGCTCACTTGAGCCTGGGTGATCGAGGCTGCAGTGAGCCATGATCCTGAGACTGCACTCCAGCCTGGGCAGCAGAGTGAGATGCTGTCTCAGATAAATAAATAAATAAAAATAAAATAATTTGAGGCCTAGGGGTCTGAAATTCTGAGATCTCCTTTATGCATTTGAGTGACTGAGATGATTTGAAGCTGGATCCAGTGCTCCTGAGGGCTGCTCTATTTCTGGTTGACTGTGACTCTTAGAGTGAGAAACCTGCACCCCACGTGCGGGGCATTATGGCATCCCCTCCCTCAGCCACATGAGCAGGTCCACAGCACTGCTCTAGACCAGGTGTGGTGGCTCACGCCTATAGTCCCAGCTACTCAGGAGACTGAGGCAGGAGGATTGCTTCAGGCCAGGAATTTGAGACCAGCCAGAGCAATATATTAGGTTGGTACAAAAGTAATTGCGGTTTTTGCCTTTAAAAGTAATGGCGACCCTGTGTTAGCAAAATAAAAAGCAAAAAAAAAAAAAAAAAAAAGAAAGGAAGAATTAAAAAAAGAATCAGCTGGGCATGGTGGCTCACACCTCTAATCCCAGCACTTTGGGAGGCCAAGGCGGGCAGATCATGAGATCAGGAGATCCAGACCATCCTGGCTAACACGGTGAAACCCTGTTTCTACTAAAAATACAAAAAATTAGCCGGGCGTGGTGGCAGGCGCCTGTAGTCCCAGCTACTCAGGAGGCTGAGGCAGGAGAATGGCGTGAGCCCAGGAGATGGAGCTTGCAGTGAGCCGAGATCATGCCGCTGCACTCCAGGCTGGGTGACAGAGTAAGACTCCGTCTCAAAAAAAAAAAAAAAAAAAAAAAAGAATCACTGCTCTGTCTCTCAGCCTCCTCTTTCAGGATTGGCGGTCGCCTTGAGGGGAATGCTGGCCTTGCCTGTCTCCAGCCCTGTACTTCTCTGCCTCCTATGCCTTTAAGCACATGTTTTCTATTTGCTGGGCTGTGAAATCTGCTCTTCATCTCATGGGGTTTGCTTTATAGGTGACTAGATCCTTTTCTCTTGGTGGTTTTAGAATCTGCATTTTCACATTGACTTTAAATAGTCTGATTATAGTTTGCCACAGCAAAGACCCTTTGCATTGCATTGTTTGGGGATATTTGAGCCTCCTCTATCTGGATGTCTAATCTCTTGTTAGACGTGAGTGGTTTTCATTATTATCTTATTAATGGGCTGGCATGTGGGCTGTGGTTCCAGGCGGGCTCAGAGGGGCAGCTGCCTTGATGTCTGGACAGCTTCTCTTTCTGTTTCTTTTCTTACCTGGACTCTGGGTTGCGTGTTAGCTGCATCTGCCAGTTCTGAGTTTTCAAGGGGAGAGGGGCCCAGTGATGGCTGTTCTTTGAAGGAAAGGGAAGAATGTCTCCTGCTTAACATGTTTCTGTGTTTCCAGTTACTTGGTTAGTTAGTTAGAGCCAGGGTCTCTCGCTCTGTCGCGCAGGCTGGAGTGCAATGGCATGATCTTGGCTCACAGCAGTCTCCACCTTCCAGGCTTGAGCAATGCTCCCACCTCAGCCTCTCAAGCAGCTGGGACTGCAGGTATGTGCCACCATGCTTGGCTACCTTTTTAATTTTTTTTTTTTTTTAAATACAGACAAGGTCTCACTATATTGCCCAGGCTGGTCTTAAACTCATGGGCTCAAGTGATCCTCCTGCTTCGGCCTTTCAAAGTGCTGATATTACAGGCAGGGTTTCAGTTTTTTAAAGCTCCCAGCAGTGGTATTAAACTCTCCCTTTCCAGAGAAAGCGCACCCTGTCCGCATCCCTCATGTTATCCTCTCCTGCCTCTGCTTAGGGTTCACTCTGGGGGAAAGTGCCACTTGAGAGATTCCTTTTTGTGTGTGGTTCTGACTGACTGCTCCCTGCTCACAGATGCTGCTTCTCAGGGTGGGGTCCCTGAGGCCTGGAGTGTGGCCTCTGACAACCTTCAGGGCCAGGTGCAGAATGACAGCCTGTGACCACATAGCCCCTGGTGGGAGACGTCCTGCCACCCTTTGCTTCTCTGTGCCACTCTGGCTGCACATTTCAGATCCTTGGGAAACGTTAACCAGTAGGACCTAGAAGGGGATGTGAGGAGGGGTCACCCCCCAGGTGTGCCTGTGGTGAACCTTTGTGCTGAGCAGCTGCAGGGAGGGAGGCCCAGGTGCACACACCTGTGAAGTAGGGGCAGCTGGCTGGGCTCCTTGACCTGCTCCAGAGCTTCTCCTTATTTTCTGGCCACTTCACCTGCAGAAGGCTCAGGTGGCTGTGGCCTCTAGGGTCCCTTGCAGCGGAAATGATGCCTGTCCTCAGCCCCTCTCTAGGCCTGGCGCTGTGCTCAGCACCGTCATGTGTATGTGTATGTGCACACATGTGAATGTGTGCAGACATCATGAGGTGTGGTCCCTGCTCTTAGGCAGCTTGCCTTGTGGCTGAAATGAACCATCACCTGAATCAAGGGATGGAAACACAAGGTCAGATGCCGTGACCTTCTATGGAGTCAGATGGTGGCTCCGTGACCTGGCTTCACTCCAGAACTACCTGGGGTTTCTAGTTGTGCAAATCCCAGGTCCCACTCAGATTATGAGTCCAGTTCTCTGCAGGTGGAACCCAGGGAGGTGTATTTTTAACAAGATGGTACTGCTCATTCACTCAGCCCAGCCAGTGGTCTCGGCATACCCAGGAACCGCTGACATAGAGCTTGTGCTCCCCATAAAATGGGAAACAGCATTCATGGACGGGGGACATGTGGCTTGGTCATGACAGTCACGGTGTTATATACCCTGCACATAACATAGCACAGACTGTGTTCGGGTGACATTAAGGACGAGCTCCTGCAGGCTAGCCGTCTGGATAGTGCCGGCTGGGGGTAGAAGTTAGAGGGGTCACAGAGGGGCTTCCTCCCGGCGCCCTCATCAGCTGCTTGATTTAGGGCTTGGTTCTGGGTCCTTCTGGGCCTGATTCTGAACCATGGGACTGGTGTGGCCTGCAGGCTCCTCCCGCCACAAGCTGTTCGTGGTGCAGGGGGAGAACAGTTTCCACAGTTCCCCAGACAGCAGCTGTGGATGCCAGGCCCCCAGGAGTTGTTACTGAAGTTGCTGCTGAACAGCTCGCCTTTCACTGAGCTCCACATAGCACCCGTGGTGATGGGAGCCGGATAGAGAGAGCCTGCCAGCCTGCACATCAGCTCCCAACTGGGAGGGGCAGAGGGAGGAGGGGGTGGGGACCCCAGGCAGCAGGGCTCTGGGAGCAGTGGGGCCCTGGATTCCAGGGGTGTCCGGCAGGCCCATCCTTACTCTACCTCTCTCGGCCTCTGGATGGAGGTGCTGGCCTCGGTCAGGCTCTGCCTCTGACTAAGGGCTGGAGAAGTGGCGGGCGTGGGATGCTGCCCCGTGGGGCCTCTGAACAGACCCCAGGGCCTCTGCCAATCATGACTCCTTGCTTTCAGCTGGACCCACAGGCCCTGCAGGACAGAGACTGGCAGCGCACCATCATCGCCATGAATGGGGTACGTGTCTGTGGGACTCTCCTGGTGCCCACTTCCCTCAGAAGGATAGGGTGGCCTCTGTTCATTTCAAATCAGTCAGAGGTGGCTGAGCCTGAGGCGGCATCTGAGAGGGAGCCTGGCTGGAGGAGGGAGGGCCCCCGAAGAGCAGAATCACCATGCACGGGAATCACCATTCACTGGCTGGGATGCAGTTGCCAGTCAGGCCCTGAGCATCCCTCCTCAAACAAAGGTCTCATGGCACCACCAGGACAGGTGGGGCCTCCACTTGGGGACCTGGGGGCTGCCCATAGAAATGGAGACCCCTGATTTGTCTTTAGGTACCCTAGAAAGGCTTAGACCTTAAAAGTTAATGACACACCCAAAAAGGCCTGGGTATAAATGGTAAAATGTTAATATTTGAGATTCTTGGCTTTTTCTTATATTATTCTGTCTTTCCTACTTAATTTTTAATTGTTACTAAGAAAGAGAAAGCTGGTCACGGTACACCTATAATCTCAGCTACTCTGGAGGCTGAGCCAGGAGAATCACTGGAACCCAAGAGTTCGATTACAGCCTGGGCAACATTGCAAGATCCCATATCTTAAGAAAAAGTAAGCAACCAAGAGAAGCAACAGGGATTTCAGGAGATGGTTCTGCAGAAGCCAGTCCTTTACACCATCTTCGACAATCCTGGCTCTTCCTGAAGTAGACTAGGGGCTTCCCCGAGGGGCGACTCCACCTCATGCTGAGACCTCTGCATGCCTTGGGGGGTGGAAATATTTGATGAAACTCCCAGGGGCCCTTGGGACCTTGGGCTATGAGGACCAGAAGGATTAGAGGACTGTACCCCTTCTCCCCACTATAGATTGAAGTAAAGCTCTCAGTCAAGTTCAACAGCAGGGAGTTCAGCTTGAAGAGGATGCCATCCCGAAAACAGACAGGGGTCTTCGGAGTCAAGATTGCTGTGGTCACCAAGTGAGTGGGGAGGGGCTTGGGCTCATGCACTGAGGGCGCCTGTCCCTTCAGCTGTTTCTGCAGAAAAGAGCATGTGTGGGTCTCTCCTCTCTGTGCGTGGCCGCTGCACGGTGAGGTCAGGCCCCAGGGAACACTTGGTGTGTTCAGCTGCCTCCTGTGTTTCCTCCAAACCAGCTCAGGAATGTCCTTGCCGCCTTGCTTGGAAGCAGTAGGCTGGCTCCAGGAACTGCCCAAGTGCAGGGTTTTCTGCCCTTGCTTGGAATTTGTCACGGTCCCAGTTTCCTGCTGAATGGTTGTAACCCCTGCCCCTTTGTCATGAGTCAGTTGCCAAGAGAAGCCTGTTTGTTGGTTTGAGAGCAGTTCTTGCAGACACAGATCACCTCCTCTGAGAATTCATTTGCTTCCCCAGGATGGAATCCGACTGGGCCCCTGACCTTGCTGGTCACGTGGGCCAGGGCCTCCATCAGTCATACCCTGGACTCCTTTCTGTGTCTAAACACCATGCCCCACCCCCAGCTGCATGGAAGCCACTTGTGTAGCACTCTGGGAGGGCTCTGGGCATGAGCAGCGAGGACTCCATCAGCAGTTCCCCCAAATAAGCCCTGCTAATGAGGGTGCTTGAGAAGCAGCTTTGATGTGCTCCTAAATCCAGTTGCAAAACAGAACTAGTTAAGGCCTCTGCACAGCACTGTGTTCTGACTTTGAAGTATTCTTACGCTAGTGTCCTGTGTGGTGGTATTGGAATTGTCCATTGCTAAGACTCAGAGGAGAAAAGCACTTAGCATCGCAGGACTTGGAGCACTGGTGCTGAGGCCACCCTTCATTCATTCGTCGGATGTGTGTTAAGGCCCAGGCCCAGGGCAGGGGTCGGGGATTCTCCTCTCACACAGCACGTGGGTGGCAGGACCAACACCAGATCTGATCTCCCAGCTGGGGGCACAGGCTGCTAACCCCAGGCCTGGAATCTATCAGATGCCCTTCCTGTGCTGACTTTACTTAGACAGGCCTCCAGACCTTCCTGCAAAGATCATGTGTGACTCGCAGGGGTTCTGCGCTTGAAATGTCCTGAGAAAGTACATGCAATGAGGACAGAGCTTGCAGAGGGAGGACAGGCATGCAGAAGGCTCTGTGTGCAGCCCCAGACCTGGGCACCCTCGCCACCATCCTCACTCCACATCCACAAAGCAGGTCTCCTGTGTGTGGCCCAAGCAGGGCTGTCAGGACATTGAGAACATTCCCTCCTCCCGCAGGAGAGAGAGGTCCAAGGTGCCCTACATCATGCGCCAGTGCGTGGAGGAGATTGAGCGCCGAGGCATGGAGGAGGTGGGCATCTACTGCATGTCCGGAGTGGTCGTGGACATCCAGGCACTGAAGGCAGCTGCAACGTCAGTGAGTGTTGGCCTGGGGAGGACAGAACGGAGGTGTGGGCGGCGGTGTCCGTGATGAGATCTCAGAGCGCTGCATGGCCCAGGCATGTCGCATCCTTCTCTGTGTCTTTTCTTCATTTACTGTGTTGTTATTTTTAAAAAAGAGAAGACAAGAGTTGTAGAAAAAGCCTCTGTAGAAGCCAGTTTTTAAACCATCCTAGCCACGCATGCCACTTGCTGGGGTGGACCAGGGGCTTCTGCCGGGCCTTGGCCTTTCTGCCTTGGGGGTGGACAGGAGGTGGAAGCCCAGGACTCAGTGCGGTCTGTCCACTGCCCTGTGTGAGGATGCGGCGGGCAGAGGGCACTGGTGGGATCCAGCTCAGGCTGGGGCTGCAGCATCTCTGCCTCCATCTCAACAACCCTCACAGGCTATGAAGGACCTGGACCTGCCTCAAATGCCAGGGGAGGGCACTGAGGCCCCAGAGGGTCCTTCCCAGCATCTTCAAAGCAACAGGATTTTGTGCCTGCAGACCCTTCTTTGGGGCACACACCACTGACCCTGACCAGGACACCTAGAATTCCCAGCACCCCAGGCCCAGAATGGACCTGGCCTGTGGTGGGGAGGTAAGTACCAGTGGACAATTGGATCCAAAGGAAGACACAGGTTCAAACACTGAAACCAATCAGATTCTCCCATGGCCTTCCTGCTATCAGAAGACACTGGTGCAGGGGTGGTTGCTATGTACAGGGCAGAGCCACCCAATCCCCACGCAGGCACTGTGTCCTGCCACACTGGCCTCCTCCCGGCCATCACATCGGGCCAACCAGAGGACAGGAATAGGAATGCCCACGCACCCCCATCAACTCTGCAGACACAGAACCAGGCACAGCTCTTGGGAGGAGTCAGATGAGCTGCTCAAAGCCCGGGAGGGACCCGCACTGTGGTCAGTGTGGCAGGGATGGTGCTTTAGCCAAGGCAGGGATGGCAGGTGACTCACTCGGGATCCTCAAGGAGGCTGCTGCGTTTCTGTGCTCTTTCCAGATAACAAGGACGTGTCGGTGATGATGAGCGAGATGGACGTGAACACCATCGCAGGCACGCTGAAGCTGCACTTCCGTGAGCTGCCCGAGCCCCTCTTCACTGATGAGTTCTACCCCAACTTCGCAGAGGGCATCGGTGAGCACTAGAGGCCTTGGCCTCATGGGAGACGTCTCCTCCACGTGCACTGCTGCCCTTGGAGGCTGTGAAAAGTGAGGTGTGGGAACCTGAGCTGTGTCTCCTCTGCCATGGTCGGCATTTTAACCCAACCTCAAAAAGCAGGGGACCAGAACTGAGCCTGTCCTGGAAGCCCTTGCCCATCCCCAGAGGGCTCCCCATCCGTATTTCTTAAGGAGGCCAAGTGGGTGAAATGGTCAGCACTGCCATGCTGTGGGGTCCTGAAGTCTGCTGTCCTTCCTGCAGACCAGGGCTGAACACTGGCGCCCAGGTGCTCTTGCCGTGGGTCCTGGTCCAGCCAAGCATGGTTTCAAACATGACCTGACCCTTAGTCAACCTGGAGGCTGATGTCTAGAGGGGGCGCTGGCGCCTGCAGCACCTGTAGCCTCTGCATCACCCTTAGGGCAGGTCTTTCTCCCAGGCCCATGCACAGAGGACCTGGTCTCCCAGCCTCCAGGTGCCCCTGTGGTGTCCAGGATGACGAGCGGGTCTCTGCGTACTTGGTGGGGCTGGGACCCTCCCACTTCCCACCTCCTTGTGTCCCTCACTCCCCTGTTTCATTCCATGCTGAGCCTCCCCTGCCTTGGGCTCCCCTGGGGAGGGGGTGGTGGCAGGAGCTGCCCAAGGGCAGCTCTGCCCATGAGCAGCTGCTCTAGCGGCTCCTCCTGCTGCTGTTTGCCGGGTGCTGCTGACCCCTGCGAGGTAGAGAAAGGCGTTCAGGTGGTTCACACCCCACACAGGTGCCCCTCACAGGGTCCTCACTGGTGGCCAGCGCTGTGTGTGATGATGATGACAAGCCTAAACTGCGCAAGCACTCATGTCCCGGGCGCTCCATGTGACCACCTCGGGAGAGGTCTCTGGCTTGTTGTAACCTGGAGGAGTAACCCACCGCCTCCTGCAGCTCTTTCAGACCCAGTTGCAAAGAAGAGCTGCATGCTCAACGTGCTGCTGTCCCTGCCGGAGGCCAACCTGCTCACCTTCCTTTTCCTTCTAGACCACCTGGAAAGGTAGCCCAGCTCTCCCGTGGCTGCCTGGGCTCCAAGTCCCCAGGCCGCGGGGTGCCCCTCTGCTCCCACCAGACCCCCAACACCGAGGACCTTTTCCCCTGACCCCTGTCTGCAATCTCTCACTGCCTCTGGCGACTAGTGCCACTGCCACCCCCACCCCTGCCTCTCCTCTTTGCCACCCTCCTCCCTCTGCACTGTGGCCTTAACAAAGAGCTCAGAGCTTTGGCCATGGCCAGCAGTGCACTTGGATCTCCCTCTTCCCTCCCAACCACATCATGAAGACCTCCCCGAGCTGGCCCCTTTTCCTGGGCCACTGGGACCCAGAAGTACCAGGGCTGGAGTCAGCTTGCAGCACAGACAGGGTCGAGGTCACTCCCTCCCTGAGGACTCCAGCACAGCACAGCCCCTTTGCCTCTCTCCTGGTGGTGGCGTTGAAACAGCACCCTCTGCTTCAGTCCTCTACAGGGTGGCAGAGAAGGAGGCAGTCAATAAGATGTCCCTGCACAACCTCGCCACTGTCTTTGGCCCCACGCTGCTCCAGCCCTCCGAGAAGGAGAGCAAGCTCCCTGCCAACCCCAGCCAGCCCATCACCATGACCGACAGCTGGTCCTTGGAGGTCATGTCCCAGGTGTGGGAAGACAGTCTCGAGCCCATGCCACCCCAGCCTGACGGAGATGGCCTCTGCCTGCCCCACCCCCAGTCCTGCCCATCTTCCTACTTGCATCGTATGTGGTGGTGGCTGAGATTCAGAGAGAGGGACTTGCCTAGGTCTGCATGGATGGGAGTGATAGGGGGTGCCCAGGCCACCTCCTGGTCCTGCTGGTGCACCTTGCTGGGGGCTTAAAACCACCCCAAGTGTTTGGGTGTGGTGGCTCATGCCTGTAATCCCAGCACTTTGGGAGGTCGAGGCAGGACAACCGAACCCAGGTGTTTGAGACCAGTCTGGGCAATGTAGCAAACCCCGTCTCTAGAAAAAATACAAAGAAAAATTAGCCAGGCATTGTGGCACACATCTGTAATCCTAGGTATCTGGGAGGCTGACACAGGAGGATTGCTTCAGCCCAGGAGTTAGAGGCTGCAGTGATCCATGATGGAGCCGCTGTACTCCAGCCTGGGGGACAGAGCAAGGCCCTGTGCATCTCTAAAATAAACAACCACCCCCACCCAACAAGTATGCCTTGTCAGGACCCCACCCTACCCCCGTCTCACTGTAAGGGGTTCATGACACCAGCAGGGGTTTCTAGCACCTGAGGTGGACTTGGAGGCTTGGGCCCCAAAGACCTCCCCACCAGCAGCTGTGAGCCCCTCTCTGAGCCAGTCTCCTCTTCCCCACTCTGCCCGGGCAGGTCCAGGTGCTGCTGTACTTCCTGCGGCTGGAGGCCATCCCTGCCCCGGATAGCAAGAGACAGAGTATCCTGTTCTCCACCGATGTCTAAAGGTCCCAGTCCATTTCCTGGAGGCGGACAGATGGCCTGGAAAACTCTGGCTAATCAAGGCCATCTGTAGAGTGGGAGTCAAGATTTTCTGAGGCATCCTTGGGACGTCCCCAAGTGTCAGGCCATCTGCCAAGAGACAGCGGCCCAAAGCAGAAGGACAGGTGGCCTGGGCAGATCCCGCCCAGGTCTGAGAGCCCCAGGCTGGCCTCAGACTGGGGGTTTTTTATGTGGCCACCCGAGGGCGCCCCAAGCCAGTTCATCTCGGAGGCCAGGCCTGGCCCTGGGAGACAGGGTGAAAGGAGTGGTTTTTATGAACTTAACAGAGTTTAAAAGATTTCTACTGGATCACGTGTCAAGATGTGCCCTCTCTGGGGAGGAGGGAACGTGACCGGATTCCCTCACTGTTGTATCTGGAATAAACGCTGCTGCTTCATCCTGTGGGGCCATGGCCTGTGTGGATGGGGCCTCTTCCATTTCCCTGACTTAGAAACCACACTCCACTTAGAACAGGGTTGGAGAGGCTTAGTCAGCACTGGGGAGCGTTTGGACTCCATTCTTGCCTTTCTTCTTTTTCTTTCCAGAAGGATTTTTGTGCAGAAATGGGTCTTTTGTTGCCGCGTTTGTCCTCATTGGAAGGCAGCTCCAGGAGGCCCGTGAAATGTCGGGGGACAGGACCCCCAGGGAGGGAATCCCAGGCTACGCACTTCAGGGTTCGTTCTCCAGGGAGAGCGACCTCGTCCCCCGCTCCTGACCGCCCTTCCGGCCCACGCTCTCCTGTTTGGCTTCCACAGGCCTGGACTTCTCTGGCTTCTCTGCCCACACACTCCCTGCCCCAAGTGTCCCTGCCCCTGCCCCAGCACAGGTGACTTCATTTCTGTCCTCTCAGCTCAGTGGACTCCTCAACTTTTGTAAAAGTCTCCACCTGGTGGTAGCAGCTTGCTGATGACTTGTTTTAAAACTTTCATCCTAAATAACCTTTTGATACTTGAATATTTTTAAGTTTTATATGTAGTTTCTAATTTTTTTTCCTAACAGATTCAGATACCTAATAAGATGCTGGAATGTAATCCTGGACAATCCGTGTCCTGGCAGCATTTGTCTTCCTCTAAGGCCTGGCTTCACTGTTCTCAGGAGGGGTTCTGGTCTCTGGGAACAGGATACGTGGAGGGTTAGGAAGGGGCCAGGCCTAGAGACAGGAGACTCCCTCCCAGATCAGGTGGAGGCATAGGACCATTTGCTACCCCATCTGCCGGCACCTGCGGGGGAGCCCAGGCATTCTTTGTAAACCCTCCTGACACCTGGCTAAAGAAAACAGAAGCAGGAGGCTGCCAAGTTTTTCAAGAAATAACCCCATGAACATTGCATCACTTTTTAGAAAAAGGGGCTTGGGGCAGGCAGAGAGAGAAGGGAGAGCAAACTGAAAGCCAAGTTTCAGATGGTCCTGCAGAGGAGAGGATGCAGCTGCCCAGAGGGAGCAGGATCACATTTAAGGAAGTGTGTGGGGTCCCTGGATGACACCAGCACCCAGTGCGACTCTGGGGACCGCTCCCAAGGTGGGAGGAGTGGGTGCCCCTGTGTGTCAGTGGGCAGCTCCTGCTGAGCCCGCAGCTCACTGGGGAGCCTGACAGCTGGGCCATGCGCCTGACACTCCTCTCTGCTTATGGATCTGGCGAGGCAGGGAGCAGAAAACAGAGCCACTTGAAGGCTTTCTGTCTGCGTCTGTGTGCAGTGTGGATTTAGTTGTGCTTTTTTCTTGCTGGGAGAGCACAGCCACCATTTACAAGCAGTGTCACCCTCGTGGGTGGTGAGGACAGAACAGGATCCTCTGCTCTCTGTACCTATCTGGGCCCGGTGGCCTCCCCTGTCCTGGCTTCCATCTCTGTCTCAGCGACCATCCAGCCCTGCGCAGGAACACATGTTGCTTAGAAAAGCCAAATCCAGACCTTGTCTCAGTCTCCTCTGGTCTCATGATGTGCATCTGTTACCTTGAAACTGGAAACCAGTCTATCAATGTCTGTGCCAATTTTTGTTCCCTCTCCAACCTTCTTCCCCTTACGACTTTTTATTTATGTAGGATGTGTGCTGCCTAATGATGGGATGACCACACTTTTCCATGTTCTAAAAGTGCTCCTCTCCCGCAGGGCCCCAGGGCTGATGGTTGCTTTGGGTCTACAGCTACGTCTTACCCGCCTCCTGGCTCGAAAGCCTGTGTGGTGGCAAAGCCGGTGCGGGGCTGGGGAACGCAGCGTTCTCCAGGAGGGGACCCGGCTCTCCTTCTGCATGCAGGCAAAGGCCTAGATGCCAGTGTGACCTCCCACAAGGCATGGCTTCCAGACTCCCCGACCAGAAGTGATGCTTTTTTGCCTCGGGCCCTGGGTTTGAAGCAGCCTGGCTTTCTCTCGGTAAGTGGCTGGTGTCTTAGCAGCTGCAATCTGAGCTCAGCCACCTACACACCACCGTGGGGGAAAGAACTGCGACACTTTCATTAAAAAGTTTCCTGAGACGACTTGCGTGCATGTTGATTTCATGATGAGCGCCGCTGGGAAGAAGCCCTGAGCCGGTGGGGTGGGGCTGGAAGTGGCAGGTGCAGTGATGGGGCTGGGTGCCCAGGGGGCCTCAGTGCTCAATCAGGCCACGGTGGCCAAGCCCAGGCTGCAGGGAAGGCCGGCCTGGGAGGTGTGGGTGAGCACAGGCAGGCGCCAGCTGGGCAGTGTTAGGATGCTGGAGCAGCATCTGTAACTCCGCTGAGTGGGGTAGTCTGGTTGGGGCAGGGACCGCTGTTGCTTTGGCAGAGAGAGATGATCCCCACTGGGGAGAGGCTGTTCTGACTCTGCAGGTGGGACAGGGACAGATGGCCACCAGGGTGACCCGGCTGGTCTTCCTTTGCTGTGCTGAGCCCTGGGACGTGGAGGTTTCCCGCCACACACAGCCTGGGCCCGGGTTCTTACCTGTGGCCACCGCTCTGGCACGAGCCCCTCAGTCTTGGGTGGTTTCTGCCTGGCCGGGATTTGGTGTTTCTGCTGAGTCCAGCCTTTCCACCACCCCGCATGGGCCTTGGGTGTTGTCAGCTGCCTCCCGCCTTGGCTTCAGTAGCTCACCCAGCTTACAGGGGAGCTGCCCTGGGCTGGAGATGGGCACGAACCCTGGGTCCTGCTTGAATGCAGCTTGAGGAGACCCGGCCACATCCACTGGGCCACAGGTTGCCCTCGGCAATGCCCACATCAGCCGTCAGCCTGAGCCTCCCCAGGAGATCAAGGCTCACATGACAAAGGCTGCCCGTGGCCAGTGAGGTGGCTGAGCCCAGCCAGGACTTTTCTCGGACTCCCGGGATGTGGCTCTGCTCGTGAGAGGCCTGGTCAGCTCTCTCGGGGTGAGAGGGGCTTGTCACACGGGCCCCTGCCTGCGGTGTGACCCTTCTCAGCTTTCTCAGCAGCCCTGCCTGCGGAGTGTCACCACTACCATGATCATTTCCCTGACACTGGGAGGGTGTGGGGACGTCCTGGGTAGAGACAGGGCCCTGGCAGCAGCAGGCTCAGGGGCGCCCTGCACTGGTGGGCTGGGGACATGGTGGAGACCACACCAAGGGCTGGACAAGGGGACGAGCCTCCACCCTGGCCTCTCCGCAGGCCTCAGCAGCCCCTCCCACAGGCAGAAGGGTTCACACTGGGTTCTGCCCTCACTGCAAGAGCTACCAGTGCCACGTGCTGTTCTGCCCAATCTGGTGTCTGCAGGGCAGGAAAGGGCTGCCGCTGGCCCATTTCTGAGTGTTCAGCACCTAAGGGTGACAACACTGTCTGTCCCTACCCTCCGGGTCCTGTTTGAAAATCAAACCCATGCTCACAGGCCGATTTGTTTTTTCTTTCAGAGACAGGGTCCCACTTTGTCACCCAAGCTGGAGTGCAGTGGTGCGATTATAGCTCAATGCAGCCTCCAGTCCCCGGACTCAAGGGACCCTCCTGCCTCAGCCTGCCAAGTAGTTTGGACTATAGCTGGGTGCCATTGCACCTGTTTTATTCTTATTTTGTAGACATGGGGTCTGGCTATGTTGTCCAGGCTATTCTCAAAATTCCCGGCCTCAAGCAATCCTCCCGCCTCGGCCTCTCAAAGGTTGGGATTACAGGTGTGAGGCAAGGCACCCAGCTCAGCCACAGAGCCCTATTGCATCTCTCTTACTAGGAGCAAGAGCCGACTGCCCCCTCATCCCCATTCCAGAGTGTTGGGGCTGTGTTCAGCCGAGGCCGGGCCACTGGCATGGCCCAGGGAGCGGGATCATTCACTGCTGCCCCAAAGCTGAGGTCATTCCACCTCGACAAGACTTCCTCATCCAATCCCTTTACTTGACAGCTGGGGAAACCAATGCTCACAGAGCACCCCCAGCTCACTCGGGGTCTCAGAGCTGATCCGTGAGCAGAGGCTGAGATCCTGGGATCTTGTCCCCCAGCCGCCCCGCAAGCTTGCTCCCTTTCTGCTGGAAGAGATGGGGCTGGACCTCGACCGGCAGCCCTGGCCTGGACATGACTGTGCTCGTGCAGGTATTCAGGCCCAGATGCCCCGGCATCATATTTTTTTCTTTTTTTGAGATGGTATCTCACTCTGTCACCCAAGCTGGAGTGCAGTGGCATGAAATCGGCTCACTGCAACCTCTGTCTCCTGGTTAAAGTGATTCTTCTGCCTCAGCCTTCCAAGTAGCTGGGACTACAGGCTTGTACAACCACGCCTGACTAATTTTTGTATTTTTACTAGAGACGGGGTTTCCCCATGTTGGCCAGGCTCGTGTCGAACTCCTGACCTCAGGTGATCCACCTGCCTTGGCCTCCCAAAGTGCTGGGATTACAGGTGTGAGCCACTGCGTCATTTAAATGTAGTGAAGGCCGGGTGCGGTGGCTCATGCCTGTAACCCAGTACTTTGAAAGGACGAGGCTGTCAGATCACCTAAGGTCAGGAGTTCGAGACCAGCCTGGCCAACGTGGTGAAACTGTGTCTCTACAAAAAAATAGAAAAAATTATCCCCGCGTGGTGGTGCGTACCTGTAGTCCCAGTTACTCAGGAGGCTGAGGCATTAGAATCGCTTAAACCTCGGAGGCGGAGGCTGCAGTGAGCTGAGATGGCGCCACTGCACTCCAGCCTGGGTGACAGAGCAAAACCTTGTCTCTAAATAATTAAATAAATAAATATGGCCAAGCACGGTGCCTTAGGCCTGTAATCCCAACACTTTGGGGGCCAAGGCAGGTGGTCCCTGAGGTCAGGAGTCCGAGACCAGCCTGGCCAAGATGGTGAAACACTGTCTCTACTAAAAATACAAAAATTAGCCAGGCGTGGCGGCAGGCACCTGTAATCCCAGCTACTCGGGGCACTGAGGCAGGAGAACCACTTGAATCTGGAAGGCAGAGGTTGCAGTGAGCTGAGATTGCACCACTGCACTCTAGCCTGGGCAATGGAGCAAGACTCCATCTCAAATAAATAAATTAATAAATACAGAGCAAGATTCTGTCTCAAACAAATAAATAAATGTACACCTGTAATCCTAGCACTTTGGGAGGCTATGACAGGTCGATCACCTGAGGTCAGGAGTTCGAGACCAGCCTGACCAATATAGCGAAACCCCATCTGAAATACTAAAAATACAAAAATTAGCAGGGAGTTGTGACATGTGCCTGTAGTCCCAGCTACTCGGGAGGCTGAGACAGGAGAATTACTTGAACCCAGGAGGTGGAGGTTGCAGTCAGCCGAGATCTCGCCACTGCACTTCAGCCTGGGTGACAGAGTGAGACTCTGTCTCAAAAGGAATAAATAAATAAAATACAAAATAAAAAAATAAATGTAGTAAGATTGCAGAGTCGTGCTGCGGAAGCGTGCTGGTCCTATCCATGGAGTGAAGGCTGATTTCATACACAAATGTCACAAGAACTTTTTTTTGTTTTGTTTTCTTTTTTTTTGAGATAGAGTCTTGCTCTGTCACGCAGGCTGGAGTGCAGTGGTGCGATCTCGGCTCACTGCAAGCTCTGCCTCCCGGTTTATGCCATTCTCCTGCCTCAGCCTCCCGAGTAGCTGGGACTACAGGCGCCCGCCACCACACCCAGCTAATTTTTTTGTATTTTTAGTAGAGATGGGGTTTCACCATGTTATCCAGGATAGTCTCGATCTCCTGACCTCATGATCCACCCGCCTCAGCCTCCCAAAGTGCTGGGATTACAGGCGTGAGCCACCGCGCCTGGCCACAAGAACTTTTATACCCACCCCTGAAAGAAAGCCCTGATTGCCTTCTGAAGAAGCAGTACAGGGACTAACACGTGGGCTGTCCCAGACAGCTCTGGAAAGATAAACAGAAAACAGAAAATGACACGCTAAGCCCTTGAGGCCAAAACGCCCTTCCCCAGAGCAGCTGCCAGAAGACAGGGAGCAGGATCGGGTTGGAGGTCACTTCTGGGTGAGGGGGAGAATGGTCAGACCCGGGGCAGGGGTGTTGGAGCCTGGTTGGCCTCAATGGAACAGAAGAGAGCTGCTTCATGATGCTCAGCTGACAGGCTGAGCCTTGCATAACCCAAGTTCTCACGGTACAGAGAGGCCAGCCAGCGCGGGGACAAAGACACACACGCACTGAAATGGTTTCCTGGAAGACAGGGCCCAGTTAGATCTCTCAAATGGGACCAGATTGGAAGGCAGACCAGCTGCTTTGGGCAAATGAGGCCACTTCTGAATGAGCTCCCAAACTAGATGGTGCCGAGGGCCCTGGACCTGGCAGCTGGGCTGGACATCGCACGGCCCTGTATTCCAGGAAACGGCATCTCAGTGCTCGTCTGGCCAGTTCTCCAAAAGAACCATCCACAGGCCATTTTTCCATTCCCCTCCTATGCACAGACTGGGCCGGGCCTGACCAGAAACTCTCCCTTAGGGTTTTCAGTCACTGCCAAAACTTGAGCCCAGCAGTGAGGATGTGATGTTAAAATGTGACTCTGCGCCAGGCAGTGGCTCATGCTTGTCGACCCAGTGCTTTTGGGAAGCTGAGCTGGGAGGATCAATTGAGATCAACAGTTCAAGGCCAACCTGAGGAACATAGATCTCTACAAACAAATAAAAACTAGCCAGCTCTGGTGACATGCACTGCTAGTCTCAGCTGCTCAGAAGGCTGAAGTGGCTTCAGCCCAGGAGTTCAAAGCTGCAGCTATGATCGTGCCACTGTATTCCAACACGAAAGACACAGCGAGACCATGTCTTGAAACAAGGCACAAATAAACTAGGTATAGAAGAAACATACCTGAAAATGGCAGGGCTGGGTGCAGTGGCTCACGAGTGTAATCCCAGCACTCTGGGAAGCTGAGGTGGGTGGATCACCGGATGTCAGGACTCCGAGACCAGCCTGGCCAACGTGGTGAAACCCCATCTCTACTAAAAGTACGAAAATTAGCCAGGCGTGGTGGCATGCGCCAGGTATCCCAGCTACTCGGGAGGCTGAGGCAGGAGAATCACTTGAACCCAGGAGGCGGAGGTAGCAGTGAGCCAAGATCACATCATTGCACTCCAGCCTGGGCGGCAAGAGCGAGACTCTGTCTCAAAAAACACAAACAAACAAAACAACGTACCTGAAAATAGTAAAACCTGATACGACAAAGCCATAGCTAACCTACTACAGAATGGGGAAAAGTTGAAAGCATTTCCTCTGTAAACAGGAACAAGAGGAGGATGCCCATTCTCACCACTCCTATTCGACATCACACAATCAGGGAAGAGAAGACAATAAAAGGCATCCACACTGGAAAAGAGGACATCGAATTCTTCTTGTCTGATGAAGATGTGATCTTGGATCTAGAAACATGTAAAGCCTCCACCAGAAAACCCCTAGACCTGATAAATTAATACAGTCATTTGGAGAATACAGAATCAACAACAACAACAACAAAATCAGCAGCATTTCTATACACCAATAATGGTCTGGTTGGGAAAGAAATTAAGAAGGCAATCCCATTTACAATAGCAGCAACATGGAAAAATGTATGCCACAGAAGAAATTTCCCAAGGAGGTGAAAGATTTCTACAAGGAAAACAACAAAACACTGATGAAAATGTTTAAGAGGACAGAAAGAAATGGACAATCATTTCATGCTCATGGAAGGAATTCATAGCATTAAAATGACCACACTGCCCGAAGCAGTCTAGAGATTCAGTACAACCCCTACCAAAATACCAATGTCATCACTCACAGAATTGGAAAGTCCTACAATTCATAAAAAAGAACCAAAAAAGAGCTCAAAGACCCAAAGTCATGCTCAGCAAAAACAACAAAACTAGAGGCATCCCATTTCACTGCAAATTAGAACTACAAAATTTCTGACAAGTGCATAGTAACCAAAATAGTATAATCCTAGCATAAAACTAGACACTTAGATCAATGGGACAGATGAGAGAACCCAGAAAGACAGACACATATTCACAGCCAATTGATCTTTCACAGAGCCGACAGAAACACACACTGGGGAAAGGACACCCTCTTCAATGAATGGTACTAGGAGGGTTGGATGGCCACATGCAGAAGAATGAAACTGGACCCTTATCTCTCAGCATATAGACAAATCACTTCGAGATAGATTCAAGACTTAAGTGTGAATGTTAAGATACGAAACTACAATAATCTTGGAAGGAAACCTAGAGAAAACTCTTCTGGATCTCACTCTAAGCAAGGAATTTATGACGGGCTCAAAAGCTCCACATGGAGAAGGATGAGCTGGAGGATGGCCCACTGGACCTGTGTCCAGCAGAACTCCTGACAGCGCATGAGGGAGCCTTAGAGGCCAGGTTCCTCCTTGCTGTGCCCACGCGGGAAGTGGGGTTGCTAGGGTCAGAAGCCGGGCCAGACTTGCACGTGAAGCCTGCCTTGTTTGCAGTGGCACTGGATCCCCGACTTGCAATTGCGGGCGTCGGCTTAAATGGTCCCCCAGGGGTGTGATAGAAAGTAAAGACAAAAGTGCCACCCAACAGAGTTGCTCCCCGTGCCAGGTCCTGCGGTCACCATGGAAGTGTGCTGCCTTGGGGGCCCCCTGGTGTTCAGGCCCCACCCCCCCGTGCCCTATTACCATTGGGCCTTTCTCTTTAAAGGGTTTCTTCTGACGGAATGCAGACCTGGGCCCACCTCTGTACTGTCAATTTCCATGGGTGTGGCTGGAGGGCTAGAACTGGCTCCAGAATGCAGACCTGGGCCCACCTCTGTACTGTCGATTTCCATGGGTGTGGCTGGAGGGCTAGAACTGGCTCCAGAAGTGCCAGGCCTTGGGCTTCTCATGCCCACATCCATGCTTGCAGCTAGGAAGGGGACAGGAATCAGCGAGGTGACCTGGGCTGAGTCCCGGGAGTGGGAAGAGGTGGCAGGAAGGGGATCTGAGGAGGAGAACAGGGAGCCTGATGGTCTGCGCTTCCTCCCAGACACAGGAGCTGTGGAGGGGACCTCTGCAGCAGATGTTAGGGGGGCCACTGGGCCCAGGCAGTCTTGGGACTTGTGTCTCTCCTGCTGTGCATCCATACCGGGTGCTTTAGAGACAGCAGGCAGACCAGAAGCCCCTGTTGCAAGTGAGGACAAAGCGTTGGCAGGCCATGAGGGTCTGCAGTCCCAGATGGCCTTGGGCTCGCCCCGCAGTACACTGTTGATGCGCTCGAACGCAGCCTCCTTCTCCCGGTCCAGGTCTTCAGCAGTGACCCGGAACCCCAGCTCTAAGGGAGGCGGCAGCATCAGGGGCTCCCCTCGCCTGCGTGGCCGCAGGGGAAACTTGCGTCTACGGGGCCTAGACGCCTGGGATCTGGGGGAGCCATTCCTGGGGGCGAGTGTCTGCCCTGGTGCTATATCTGCTGCCTTTTCATACCGGGTGTGACCCGAAGAGACAGCCTGAGGCCTGTCCTCACTCGCTGTCTTTGAGGACCTGATGGTCAGCTGGCAGTGGGATGAGGCTGACCCCCTCCTCCGCTTTAGCCACGGGAAGCCTCCCATGGAGCTGTAGGAGCTCGAGATGGCATTGCGTTTGGTGCACGAGCTCGTCCAGGAGGTCTGGGATCTCTCGTGATATGTGACTTCTGACCTCTGGGCATGGAGGTCTCTCTGCACGGGCCCAGGCCTGGGCACAATGGGAGAGAGGCCTCCATTGTCCCGCAGGGGCCTAAATTCAGACCGTGCATCCCCGGTGACCTCGGGGACTCTTCTCTGATAATCAGGACTCTCTTGGACTCTAGGGTCCTTGTCCTGCTCAGGCATCCCTGCCCCGCTCTCCTTGAGGGCCCTCAACACTATCTTCCCTGGACACAAGTGTGGGGACAGCCGGGTGTTGCGGGCCCCAAAGGGGTGACTTCCTGCTCCTGGGCCCCACAGAGAGTCCTTGTGCTCAGTGCAGTGGCTGAGCTGGAGGATGCCCTGGAACTCGGAGCACAAGGCACGGGCTTGCTGTGGTACCTGTGCCATGAAATTGAAGTCAGGATCACCAGGAAGGAACACACTGCTTGCAGGATCACGGAAAGCCTTCTTACAGTTGTCTTGACAGCACTGATGCCAAGTGTCTGGGTGCTTGTAGGATGGCCTGCCACTCAGTCGAGGGGCAGGAGCAACGGGGAGATCCCACAAGCAAAGTGAACTGGGGGATGGGCTGAACGGGCTCCAGGCAACTGAGCCCTACTGGCAGGTCCTCGGCCTGGGCCCGGACAGGAATGAGGGGCACAAAGTGCCCAGGTAACCGCTCCTGGGAGCAGTGGGGAACCGTCGTTTTTGAACTCTCGAGAGCTGGGCGCTGAGCGTCCACGTCGAGCTGCCAATTCGGCCAACCGCTAAGCCAGCAGTTTCTTCTGTTGCCGGGCAACGCGCCTTTTAAACCCGAGGGAGTGGCTGCGCGTGCAAAGAACCCGCGCGAGTGACAGAGCGACCTTAACGGATTAGCGCGGCAAGTTTGCCGGGCAACGCATCTTTTAAAGCTGAGGCAGTGGGTGCGCGTGCACAGGATGGCGCGAGTGACAGAGCGACCTTAACGGATTAATTAGCGCTGCAAGGTACCTGCGCAAGATACCTGCTGGCAATGGTGGCCGGCGGAGGTGGGGTGGGGGGGGCATGCAAGAGGTAGTGGAAGGAGAGACCCAGGCACAAAGGTGGCGGGAAGAACAGGTGCCCACAATGGCTGCAGATCTGTCCATGGATCACTGTGAAGATTCCTGCTGTCCTGCTGAGGTGGAGATTGCAGTGAGCTGAGATCGCACCATTGCACTCCAGCCTGGGCAACAAGAGCAAAACTCCGTCTCAAAATAAAAAAAAAGAAAAAGAAAAAAAAGAGACCCGGCGTGGTGTCCTATGCCTATAATCCTAGCACTTTGGAAGGTCGGGGCGGACGGATCACGAGATCAGGAGTTGGAGACCAGCCTGGCCTGTACTCCCAGCTACTCCGGAGGCTGAGGCAGGAGAATGGCGTGAGCTCGGGAGGCGGAACTTGCAGTGACCCGAGATCTCGCCACTGCACTCCAGCCTGGGTGACAGTGCGAACCTCCGTCTCAAAAAATAAAAAAAAAATAAATGAAATAAAAAAGGCAGAGAGAGAGACAGAGAGAAAACGGTTTATTAATTTAATGCACTTTTATGCCTGTGTTCTTCAGTTTGCTCAGGAAACACCCACACTTGAGAGCTGGGACTGTGGCCCTGATTGTGGACGTGAAATATATGGTTCCTTGCAAAAAATAGACACTCAATAATTACGATTTAGTTGAGCTAGAAATCCATTTGGTTTCTTCCATATTTTTCCAAGATTTTCATCCTTTTTTTTTTTTTTTTTTTAGATGCAGTTTCGCTCTTGTCCCCCGGGCTGGAGTGCAATGGCGCGATCTCAGCACCTGCTGCCAATGGCTGGAGGCTGGGGACACTCCCGGGATAGGTACTGGAAAGAGAGCGCGCGCACAAAAGGCATGGGAAGACCTGGCGCGCACAATGGCTGCAGATCCGCCAGTGGATCACTGAAGATGCCTGCTCTCCTGCTGAGGCGGGGATTGCAGTGAGCTGAGATCGCACCATGGCACTGCAACCTGGGCAACAAGAGCGAAACTTCGTCACATACACACACACACACACACACGAAAGAAAGAAAAAATAGTGGCTAGGTGTGGGGGCCCACGCATCCCAGCACTTTGGGAGGTCGGGCCTGGCGGATCAGATCAGGAGTTGGAGACCAGCCTGGCCAACATAGTGAAACCCCGTCTCTAGTAAAAATACAAATTGAGTCAGACATGGTGGCACCCGCCTGTAGTACTGGCTACTCGGGCGGCTGAGAGAGGAGAACCACTTTAACCTGGGGGCGTGGCAGGGATTGTGATGCGCCGATATCGCGCCACTGCACTCCAGCCTGGACAACAGAGCTAGACACTGTCTTTTTTTTTTTTTTTTTTTTTTTTTTTTTGAGACGGAGTCTCCCTCTGTCGCCCAGGCTGGATTCCAGTGGCCTGATCTCGGCTCACCGCAAGCTCTGCCTACCAGGTTCACGCCATTTTCCTGCCTCAGCCTCTGGAGTAGCTGGGACTACAGGCGCCCGCCACTACACCCGGCTAATTTTTTGTATTTTTAGTAGAGACGGGGTTTCACCGTGTTCGTCAGGATGGTCTCGGTCTCCTGACCTCGTGATCAGCCTGCCTCGGCCTACCAAAGTGCTGTGATTAATGGCGTGAGCCATCGCTCCTGGCCTATGTCTTATGTCTTTTTTGTTTCTCGTTTCCTCCCTTAATGACTTCTTTTGAGGTAAACACATACTGTACTAATATACTCTTAATTCCTCTGATTTCATTAGTATTTTTCACCTTTCAGTTATTTGATTGGGTGCTGGACATTGTGAATTTTACTTGGTTGAGTAGGTTTTTGGAATTCCGTGTTTCTGGGATTTGTTCTGGGATGCAGTGAAATTACTTGGCATCTATTTGATCCTTTCAAGGATCAAAGCAAGTCTGGAGTTGGGTGGTGGCCAGGATGCCCAGGCCCAGGGGGAGCAGGCAGGAAGGATTGGAAGGCAGTCAGGTGAGGACTGCAGGTAGGCTCTCTTGGTCCCTTGGGGCACAGAACTTGCTGATATATACAAGGTTTCCTTCCTTAGAGTGTGATAACGGTTTCTAGTCTGGGTTCGGATCCTTTTGCATTAGTGAGCTTTGAATAGAGTCGCTGGGATTTTTGTACTATTAATATTCTCTCAAATTTTTAAGTTTGAAATTCTTGGCCCCAGGAAGCATAGCCTCTCACCCAGGACTTAGAGCCTGATACAACAGCCATGTACAGCCCCTGGGTCCCACCTCAAGTTGCCGGGGTCCAGTGGTGTCTATTCAGACCTGCTTTCCCGGTCTAGAAGGTGGTGTGGGAATGCATGCCAATTCCCAGCCCCCTCCCTGCCCCTGGTCCCCAAATTCAGTCATGGTCAGTGTCTACAGCACAACCTTCTGGCATGGGAGAAGGTCACCTGAGGTTAACCCTTTACTTGTAGGGTCCTTAATCAATCTCTGGCTCCTTTGGAACCATGCACCGGCGCATCCTCACAGGCGAGAAGCCCTTCGACTGCAGCCAGTGTTGGAAGGCCTTCAGCTGCCACTCGTCCCTCATCGTGCACCAGCGCATCCACACCGGTGAGAAGCCCTACAAGTGCAGCGAGTGTGGCAGAGCCTTCAGCCAGAACCACTGTCTCATTAAACATCAGAAAATCCACTCCGGGGAGAAGTCGTTTAAGTGTGAGGCATGTGGGGAGATGTTCAACTGGAACTCGCACCTCACTGAGCACCAGAGGCTGCACAGCGAGGGGAAGCCCTTGGCCATCCAGTTCAACAAACATTGCTCAGCACCTACTACGTGCCTGGCAGCCTGCTGGGTGCAGGGGATGCTGGACTGAGGGACGTGGACCCCATGGACGCGCTGGATGTGGCAAAGCTCTTGTGCGTGGGTCCCCCCCGAGCTGGCAGGAATTTCTCCCTGGGGAGCAAACCTCGAAACTAGCATGATGTGCTTTGGTGTCAGTAGCCGCTTTCTGAGCTACACAACAAGGAAAGCACCCTGACGCTCCCTGGCTCCTAGATCCAGACCACCTTCCTCCAGGTGGGGGAGCCTTGCCTTATCACCCCAATCAGGTCTGCATGCCAGGGTGCCTCCTCTAGTTAAAGTCAGTCACCTCCCCAGAAGGGCCACACTCCAGGAGGAGAGTTGAGAGTCATTTGAGGTAGTCTTGCCGCCTGTTTTCCTTGATGGGCCTGGAAGTTGTTGACAAGGGGAAAGATCTTTCTTGCCAATAAAAAGAAGGGTTATCGTTGGGTGCCATGGCTCACACCTGTAATCTTAACACTATGGGAGGCCAAGGCAAGGGGATCACTTGAGCCCAGGAGTCTAGGACCAGTCTGGACAACACGGTGAGACCTCATCTCTACAAAAAATGCAAAAATTAGCCAGATGTGGTGGCATGTCCCTGTGGTCCCAGCTACTCAGGAGGCCGAGGTGGGAGGATCATTTGAGCCTAAGAGGTCAAGGCTGCAGTGAGCCATGATTCACAGCACTGCACTGCAGCCTGGGTGACAAAGCAAGACCCTGTGTGAAATGAAAAGGAAGTATATCAACTGTCGTATCCTCGGACGGGCTCCTGACATGGCTTTAATCAGGAGTTTCCTCCATAAACTATGATTTTCAGAATAATAAAACAAGAATTATGACTAGCATTACTTTCCAGTGAACATTATTATATTGCTAGAGAGGAGAATAATCTTGGGTGGTGGGTATTGGGAAAAAGTGAATTTCCTGGACTTCCCTCATGTAAATAGCTCTACTGCAGAGCTGTGTGTTAGTGACAGTGCAGTCAGGGGCGTTCCCACAGCTGTCACAGCACGGCCCAACATCGTTGTAGCCAGATCCTAACATGCCAACATCACCTCTTGCCATTTAGCCCCTAGTGAGAAATGGGGAGCTACCAGGCAGGTGCCCAGTGCATTCAGGGAAGATGGGCACAGCATCAGGATGTATGTGTCTGGAAGCTCCTCTTCACTGACTGGGGCTGGGCAGGGTCACCCTGGGCTGGTGAGGCTGCCCTGCAGGGCTTCTCACTACGTAGCACCAGTCACCAGCCCAGGTCACAGAAGAAGCCCCACCCAGCACCCACTGGAGAGGGGAAGCTGAAGCCCAGGGAGACGGGCTCCATGGTGGTCCTACATGGAGCTGTTGTACAAACAGCTGATTTCTATTTTTAAACACAATTTAATTAAAACTAGAGCTATATGCTAATTGTTAGAATAATAAAGAAGGAATCTAGTGTTGATTTTTTAAGGCATAAATATTCTAATGAAGTGGTATGACAGTAAATATAATTTTCTTCAGTTCTAGTTTGACTTTCAAAGCACAATCATAATGAAGATCATTTTTGCAAAACTTATTCAGCTGTCTCCAGGCCTCCCTAAGTTTTTGCATGTAAATGGCTAAGGATGTACCTCTTGTGCCACCACTTCTTGTCCATTTTCTGCGGTTAACAGTACCAACTCACCTCACTCTCATTTGTCAGTCTATGATTCTAACAAAGTTCTCAACACATTTTCATGAACTTGATGAAATTCTGCATTTTTCCAGATATTTAAAATTTCAATTTGCAATGACTTGGCCATGTATTTCCAGATATTTACAATATCTGATCATCTGCAAGAGGCTAATCTACAAATGTGTAATGCAAGAAAGACTATTTGAATAGGGACAAATATTGTAAGTAGTAGGTTCATTAGTGAATTACTTCATGATTGTTTCCATACCATGAAAGATGAGCTCTGACTGTTCTTATTTTGATCTAGCCTGAATAACCTAAACTTGAGGAAATTTACTGCTGGGAGTGAATGCAGGTGGGCCTGAGCTCTGAGCAAGGGAAAAGGTTTCTCTGAAGTGGGGTGGAGCCATGCTGTGTGAGGCTGGAAAGAAGAGCTGCTCTCCAGGGCACACTGGTCTGAGAATCAAGAACACAGGAGTTGGTGTGCCATATAGGGAACTCTGTTGAGAGTTTAATAGTGGAATGATTTTTCCTTAGGCAATGGGAACGTCAGGTTTGGTGAGTGTTAATAATTCCTTTCCTTCACACATTTTTGTTTATTTTAAATAAAGTTTCTGCATGGTCTACATTTGGGGAAGTGCAGCGTTCTAAAGAATGGACAGCTCTGCAAGACTGCAAAAGACACTCAAGAGAGGAATCACTAGGTGAAAGCCATCCCCTTCCATCCCCAGGGAAAGTGGGAGGAAGCTGGATATCTCACTACCAATTTTATTTGAAGGACAAGATAGCTGGCATCTGAGCTGCTGATTGACTGTACTTTTTAAAATAAAGATATTCTGGAATATTCTTCTTCAGTGACATTTTAGAATCCAAAAGACATTTTACCAAAAGCAGTAGAGGTGGTCCTGAACAATTTTATGCAGACTAAAATTTTGTAAACCAAATCACAGATGTCAATTTCATGCATGATGATTGCAGTGTTATTTTATCTTAATGTTTTTCTGCTCTTTAATTATTTGCCTTTTATTTTCTTTTGCTGAATAAATCTTTTTAGCTAAGTGGCATCCAAACTCTTTTAGTTATAAACAAACATTTTAATCTACCCAAAGTGATGTTATTTAAAATAACCCTTTCATAATCTTTTGGTAAAGCCAAGAAATCTTTATAGCAGGAATGAAACACTTTATTTTATCTATTTTGTAGTTTGGATGCCAAAATATCAGGTTTGTATACATAATCACTTTGTTCAAAGGCCTTTAATGGACCTAAAGCTAAAAGTTAAGCTCCCTTGTCTAAATTTGACCTATTTATTAGGTTGGTGCAAAAGTAATTGCAGTTTTTGCCATTAAAAGTAATGGCAATATATTAATATTATAAATAAAAGTAGTGGGATTAATATCAACATAAATATTAATTCCCCTACTTCCCTGTAGATATCCCCATTCAACTACATCCGTGTTCTGATGTACCCAAGTTTGCTGTGCCCACTATTCTATTCCTTCAGCCAGTGCTATCCTTCTTGTGTTCTCTGGAACACATCCTATTCTTCCTTCTAGGTTCATTTTCATCTCAGTCCTTTCCCTCAAGATGCTAATTGTAACAATTTTCACTCCAGGCTAGGGTTTCCCTCCTTTCATTTCACACGGCAGCTATCATCTGGCCCTCAGCTATGCCACTTTGACGCGCTTTTAGGCAATTGTTGTTTATAACGCTAATTAAGTTACTCACTCCACAAATATTTATGGAGACCCCCACTATGTACCAGGCACTGTGTCAGGGCTGAAGGTAGAGTGGTAAACAAAATCATTTGCCCTTGTGGAATTTGCAGCCTGGTTGAGGAGATTATCATTACGTAACATCAGCTCTCCTCCTTACGCGCCTCCCATCTCATAAATATCTGTATGATAACAATTTTTATAGATTCAGTGAAGGAGTGCACAGGACTCTAGAAGAAAGTCTAATGAGGGATTCAGCCTTAGAGAGACAGGACATGTCCCGTCTGCTCCCAGGTTCTGGTAAAGTGGTATGTAAGCTGAGAATCAATGATAGATTGGAGTCTGGCAAATCAGAGGGCTGGGAAAGCTATGGAAGGTAAAAAAGAATGGTGTGGCCAAAGGCCCCAAGGCAGGCAGGAGCCACACTGATTGCAGTATTAGGAAGAGGATTGTAAACTCCTTGACAGCATAGACCATGCCTTAGATCCCTTTGTACCCCACTACGTCCTAATGGGAACGTGATTACCATTAACATAGTAATGTTGGTAAATTACACAGCGTTTCTTGATCTGAGAATTAGTATATAATTTTCTACTTCAGCTATTTTTTCAACCCTGGGAATAAGAAGACATGTGACAACTTTTCTAAACTCATCCTTTCATCTCTTGACCAGCCTCTGTTCAGTTTAAAGCATAGCAATAGAATTTCACAAGAAGCCACACCCAAAGTAATTAACTTATCGTGGGAAATCCTAACTATAGTATATAAATAGATTTTATTTAACAGCTATGAAAGAAAAGGTACAACATTGAAAATGGTTGCCAAATAAGTTATTTCCATTTTTTATTCACTAAACTTTAACAGTATTGCTTTGGAAGGCAATGGGAAAAAATATTTCTGTGATTGCTTTCATTACTTTCAACAAAACACTTGACACTCAATTTTATTGCTAAAAAAAGTCCTCTAGAGTGGCAGCAGTATCTCTCCTCAGAGTCCCTGGGAATGTTTCTGTGATTGTGGAGGGAACAGGGGATCTGAGGACAAGGTGTGATGCACCAGGGAGACTGGGTGGTCACGGAAAACACACACACACGCGCACAACCAAAAGCCACAGCCACCAAAATAACCAGCATCATTTTGGAAGATCCATCTGCCCAGTGGGGGGTAGAATTCCCCATGTTGACCTGTGACCTGTTCCCTGAGACAGGGAAGGCCAAGAAGGTCCTGGGTGGGAAGGCAGGAGGACAGTATTTCACCACCTTGCTGTTTCCTAGCCTCGAGTTGGGCATATGAGTTGAGAACTGGGGAAATTTGGGGAGTCACCATCACGGACACATGAACACCTGTACTCCAGCAGTCAGGCATCCCAGATCTCCCGTGTGGAAAGGGGCCAGGCTCTCTGAAGTGTACAGGTGGGCCCCCAGAGCCCTAGTTCATCCTGTTTGTACCAGATGTTCTACTGATAGTGATTATGCTAGTTATTAGTTATTAGGAAAAGTTATTAGTTATTAGTTATTAGGAAAGAGAATCCATGGCCAGACACAGGGGCTCACGCCTGTAATCTCAGCACTTTGGGAGGCCGAGATGGGTGGATCACAAGGTCAAGAGTTCGAGACCAGCCTGGCCAACATAGTGAAATCCTGTCTCTACTGAAAATACAAAAATATTAGCCAGGCATGGTGGCAGGCACCTGCAGTCCCAGCTACTTGGGAGGCTGAGGCAGGAGAATCACTTGAACCCAGGAGGGCAGAGGTTGCAGTGAGCCGAGAGTGTGCCACTGCACTCCAGCCTAGGTAACAGAGTGAGAAACCATCTCAAAAAAAAAAAAAGAAAAAGAAAGAAAAAGAAAAGAAAAGAAAAGAAAAGAAAGAAAAGAGAAGAGAATCCAGCTTATTTGTGAATATTTCCCAAGGCCATCTATAGGAATAGGTAGCATTCAAGACAGAAAACCATGAGGTACCCAAGTACTACTCACTGCAGGCTTACTGTCATAGGAGTTTGTCTGTGTTTGGAAGAGATCACTTGGAGGCTTTTACATTGAATTAGTGCAGAAAAATAAATCATGCCCAGCTTTACAATCAGAATTCTCACTTAGTCACTCATATTGCACTGGACTTCCTGACATCTTTCTTAAACCTTTTGATAACTGCTCTGGGCACTTCAGCGAGAATCTTTCACTATCTCAAAGCAAGTCATCATTTTCTCATGCCAACGTCAGTGCAGTTCAATGCATGAAGTCTTTTTGATTTCTTTGTGCCTTCTCAGAAATAATTTCTAATTCAAGTGGAAAACTTTAAATGGGTCTCATAGATGATTTTACTCATGGAGAGGGATGCCTTTAATGGATCCAAGCAATATCTTTCTCTCAAGGCCTGGGAGTTCTGAGAAGCTCAAGAAGGCATCAGGGGTCACAACTCTGGGAGGGCGATAGTGAATGGGCTATGAAGTCTTCCTTCCCTTTGGTCCTCTTTGATTCTTCCCCTGCCCTTAACCAATACATCCAGTGCATTAGCAAGTCCTGTTGATTCTATCTGTAAAAACATGTCTCACCTCTATCCACTCTCCCACCTAAGTTTGGGTCACGATCATGTCTTGCCTGGACTGTTATATCAGCTTTTGTCTCTTTATGGCTACTCTTGTCCACCTACAGCCCATTTTCCAGAGTAGCAAGTACTTCCTAAATGCATGCTGGAGTGTAATCCCCGACTTCATACCTGGGAGGATTTTTCATTTCATTTTGAATAAACTCCAAGGCCATAATTTATTATCGACCCTACCTCTCTCTTTAACCTTATTTTGTGTCCCTCTCCCCATTGTCAGCAAGCTCTAGCCTCATTGGTCTTCTTTCCCTTCCTTGCACGTGCTAAACTCTTCCAGCACTTTGGCGCAGGCTGTTCCCTCTGCCTGGAACACTGTTCCCCATCTCTCTGCGTGGCTGACTGCTTTCATTTTTGAATCTTAGCTTAAATGTTTGCACCTTACAGAAGGCTTTCCTGACACTGTCTTTAATACAATTCCAACCTGCTTTACAGATTTTGTTTGTCTGTTCACATCTATTTTTGGTTTGCCTCCTCATTAGAATGGAAGTTCCATGAGGGCAGCAACATATCTATGTCGTTTATCTTTATCTTTTTTTTTTGAGACAGGGCCTCACTGTGTTGCTCAGTGGTGTGATCTCAGCTCACTGCAATCTCCGCCTCCCAGGCTCAAGCGATCCTCCCACCTCAGCCTCCTGAGTAGCTGGGACTACAGGCACAGGTCACCATGTCTGGATAATTTTTGTATTTTTTGTAGAGATCGAGTTTCACCACGTGGCCCAGGCTAGTTTCAAACTCCTGGGCTCAAGTGATCTGCCCACCTTGGCCTTCCAAAGTGCTGGGATAATAGGCATGAACCACTGTGCCCGGCCTGTTATTTAC